>NW_027096488.1:0-60000 GCF_019320115.1 Miscanthus floridulus | reverse complement strand
TGATTGGTTTTGCAAAATGCATGTACTTCCCTAGCTCAAATCCTAGTTAGTATGCTAGGTTGCTACCACATGCTTTGCATTCTTCACCTCTCACATTTTGGGGCCTTTTTGAAAGCACAAATGAAAAAAGAAGAAAAAAACATTAACCGTGTAGAAATGTAAGAATAGAACAAAAGAAAAAAGAAAATCTTATAGTGGGAATGTCTATTCAGATAGACCATAAACAAAATAAAGAAAGAAAGAAATCAAAATAAAACAAGATTAAAAGAGTGGGTATAATCTTACATGAGCTTGAAATCCATGTGAAAATTCCTATAAAATTATGGTAGAATTCTTATAGAGAAGTAGCAGGCCACTTCATCCCTTTGTTCCAAAGATTCAATTAATTTCTTTGAACAATTTTAGGGGGGTTATTTTTTTTTCTTGCCAGGCCCTTCCACCCGGGGCGCCTTTCGGTCACTGTGTCTGTGTTGGCTGCTCTTCTCCGAATCTGAGATATCCATTCCTAATCGTTATTGATCTTTAGGATTTCTCTACACTTTATTTATCAGTAGTTTGTTGTGTTGCTTTAATATATAATATATCTGTCTCTTTCTCAAAAATCATGGAGTTGAACTTCATGTTAGAATATCTCTTTCTTTACTAATAGGAATACTAGGCACTTTTATTTTATTTCCCCTTAGTATCATTATTATTTTGTTAAAAGCTACAAGTGTCTTTCTCTGTCCACACTGGTGTTTGCTGCTTATCCTCCCAGAGGCTGTGAAAAAAAAACCCTCAAGACTGGTGGAGCCAGTTAGCTAAGATCAAGCTTAAGTCAAACTGACGAGCCTAGTGTGATCAAGCTCGAAAAGCTTCATTAAGTTTGAGATCAGCGTGAGGTCCACAAATACATTATCCAAATCCTCTATTGCCCTATTCGCTTAGCTGATAAGCTATGGCTGAAAGTACTGTTCAGTGGCCGAAAAAATACGGCTTATATCCACAAAATGTTTAAGGCTTCGTGAACTACTTGACTCATCTTAGGCATGACTATAGATCGACTTGAATTCCAAACAAGGAGAATTCTTTGTGTATGCCATTGGCAAAAACTTTTATTGATCCAGATAGATGTGCCATAACAAGTTCAAATCCTAGCCACTATTCATAGATTTTTAATCTTTTTTTCACGCCATTGTTGATCATATTCCGATAGACTTGGCTAATAGACATAAAAAACAATTTTATTTTTTTCCCTTAGTTGGACACAAAAGTTGCTCCCTTTTATACCCTCCAACTGGTTATTATACTAGTATGCAACTTTGAACGTCGAGAAAATATATTCACTTATGACGTAGGTACACGTGAGGAGTACTAGGTAGACTTCAGCCTGTTCGTTTGGCCGTGGCTTATTGTAAATGATCGTAAATTTCTAGCTAAAATAATATTTTTCTCTTACATAAACGAACCAGCAGTACTTCTTCATGAATCAGCAACGATACAAACTGGCCAACCAAACAGGCTGCTTATCTCCACGACTATTGCCACACTCGTAGTTGAACAATAGCACGAGTGCAGCCAACCAGTGCACTAAGTAGCAGCAACCATGCAGCCAGTCCACACACCAAGCAACCCACATAGCTAACAACCTTCGCAGCTAGCAACCCACAGACATAGTCCACAGCCTAGTAGCCTACACACCACCCGTTGCCCGATCATTCAGTCCGTTCGCTTGGTTGTGGCTTGTCGTAAATGATCGTAAATTTTTAGTTGAAACAGTATTTTTTTCACATAAACCAGCCAGTAGTACTTCTTTACGAACCAACAACGATACGAACCAGCCAACCGAACAGGCTGATTGTTGACCATCTTTATGGTTTGGTCATCTTCGCCACATACTTCCTCGCTGGGCCACCTATTTGCTCATTGTTGACCATTATCTTTATGATTTGGTGATGACTAGAAGGAGCAATACTAATATCTAGATGTTCATATGCTTACTTAGACAATTATCTTGGTATGGAAGAGATTATAGTTTAAATGTTTAACACACCAATGGTATATATGAGAATTATGTTTTTTGAATTGCAGATAAGGAATTTAGGTTTATATACCAATGAAATATAAGGAATTTTCTCTACAAATAAGCTCGTCTTAGGCTTGACTCGAGATTGACTTTTATTACAAACAAGTCGAGCTTAAGCCTAGACTATTCTCAAGCTTTCACCCTCTAACAAGCTCAAGCTTGAGGCGGCACGCTCACTTGAGCTCAGCTCATTAGCATGTCTACTCCTAATAACATGTGGTTACAAGGAGCTCTTCTTTAACTTCATGGAAATGAGACTTCCATTTTTTTTGGGACGAAAGGAATACATTTTGAAGTACAAATAAGGCTAGCTCTTAGGCAAGACTGAGATGGTGAAAATTGTATTTGCATATTCAATCTCACCTGAATAACAACCTAGCAACGTCTACATGGAATTCTTGTTTCTATGTTTACCTATAAAATTAGGTTGTTTTTTTTTTACAAAATTCATGCATGATTTCTATAAAATTCCTAAAATGCGTGCTGAGTAGATATTCTTCGGGCTAGTCTTGTTCTGCTTTTATGGTAAAGCACCACTGTATCGATGTTTTGTAAAGCAGATACAGCCTGCCATTGAAGCTTCCAAAGCGAGCCATTGTATGTGCTGTACAGTACTCCTAGAATCCCTGCCTTCCATTCCATTTTCTCGCTTTTGAAGTCTTTGACACATCAGAGAAAGAAAAGGATCAGCGGCTCTGTCAGTGCCGGAACTCTTTACCTCGGACACTGCGACCTGCAACTTTACAGTACAGGTCTCAAAGCAACGACAGAGTTGAACTGCGCCAAAGAGCAAAGACGGCCTGATCTACTGTTGATCGATCTACTGTATCACGAAAAAGCCTATCTTGGCCTTGTTTAGTTCTTTTCCGTCCTATCCTATCGATTTGCTTAGACACACGATCTGTTCGTTTCAGCTGGATTGACTTATAAGTCGTGTACTGAAAGTACTGCTGGCTGGTTTGGTATGAGAGAAAAATACTATTGACTGGTTGATAAGCCAAGCCAGATATAGCCTGCCGAACAGGTAAATATAGACTAAAATAATAACTAATTGCACATATTACGACTACTTTACGAGACGAATCTTTTAAGCCTAAGTAGTTTATGATTTGACAATGCGGTGCCACAGTAACACATGCTAATAACAGATTAACTAAACTTAATAAATTCATCTCGTAGACACCCGACCTGACACCTCACACGGCCTAAAGTTTTGCTTGAGTTTTGCAGCCTGTTCGACTGGCTGGTTCGTAAAGAAGTACTATTGGCTGGTTTATGTGAGAGAAAAATACTATTTTAACTAAAAATTTCGCTTCAGCCATTTGAGCCTTGAGGAGGGCAAATGATGCCGCCGAAGATGCCATCGCTGGGTGCCTGGGTCAAACGAACCACGGCACAGGGAATGGAGTGTGCTCGTCGGACACGAAAGGTAGCAGCAGCGGCAAGCAGTAATGGTGTCTGAATTTGTTTGCTTGTCAGGCTGCCACTCTCTTCTTCACTGGAGGCTGCGCCGCTGGGCGCTGGGCTCGCTACGCCTGGGGCAGAGAGCCAGAGAGGATGCCAGATTGCCAGTGTAGGTCAGGGCAGCTGGGGCAGCAGGGCTGGGGCGCTGGGCTAGGCTGGTGCCAGACCTCGCGTGCCAGGCGAACAGACCCTTACCCCTCCATGTCACGTCTAACGGATGCTATTTAGAAGATTTAAATATGAGTTAATTATAAAATTAATTACATAAATGAAGACTAATTTACGAGACGAATTTATTAAACCTAATTAATCCACCATTAGCATATATTTACTGTAGCACCACATTGTCAAATCATGGACTAATTAGGCTTAAAAAATTCGTCTTCTAAATTAGCCACAATCTGTACAATTAATTATTTTTTCCTCTATATTTAATACTCCATGCATGTGTCTAAACATCCGATGAGACAGGGACTAAAATTTTTCTATAGGAACCAAATACCCTACAACACACTGCATCGAATAAATTAGTTACTTTCAACCCATAGGACACCTAAAAATCCATTTTACCCTTAGGTCTTGCTGCCCTCTTGTAATTATTTGAGACTTGAGAAAGAAAGGAGTGTGATGTGTGCTTAGGGAGTGATGGGTTGCTAAGGGTCAGCGAGCTAAGATGGAGGGGCTGTTCAGGCTCTTTCTGGCCATGATAAGATTATGTACTTTATTGTATTTGGTTATTTTTATTGTTGGTCCAGTATGAAACGAGATCGTGTTTGGTTACACATATGCATCAAAGTTTTAAGTGTCTAACACATGGGCCCCTGCACCATGCGTGTATAAAACCATCCCGGCTCGCGAGGGAAGGTAAAATTAAGGGCGTGATTGGTTGCTTTGGTGAGGAGGAACCCGGATGGAGAGTCGGTCTAGGGTGGTGAGATGCATGCTCAAACCATGCACTCAGTCGTGTTTAGTTGTCTTTGTTGTTGATCCAGTATGAGATGAGACCTTGTTTGGTTGCATGCATGGATGGGAGTTTTGAGTGTATGACACATGGATCCCTGCGCCATGCCTGAAGCAAGCCATCTTGTATGGAGAGGGAAATGGAAATTGAGAAGATGAAGTCGTGCGAGATGAAGGAGGGCAAATGAATGAAAGGATACAGACGAAAGGTGCGAGGAGGACAACCAAACACACCGCATGAGTGAGGTCAGACATCAAAACAGTACGGAGACGATCCGATTCGGCGTACCAATCACGCCTTAAGAAGACGGAGACGTGCGAGATGAAGGAAGGCAGACGAATAGAACGAAACAGGTAAAACATGTGAGGAGAGGAACTAAACGTGACCATAATATACCACTTGGTGCCGGATGGACCTCCGGACGGCACGAGCAGAGCAACCAATCACCCCTTCCTGTATGGACCATTTAGATCGGGTGTGGACGTTGTTTCATCGGTGATTGCAGAGATGGAGCAACACTGTGGAGAGGGAGCCTGAGGCGGCAACTGGAGGAGGATAACTTGGAGGCATCCTCTTCTCTCTCTCTCTGCTCCTCCACGTCGCGTGATAATTTTTGTTTTCTGCATTAGGATACACTTTTTGAATCTAGACAAACATAAAAATTATCATTTTCAACAAGTTTACCAATTTTGTATTCATTCATTACACAAATATAGATTTTCTCGTATAGAAAAAATCACGTAGCAACCGTTTTCGTTTTTTCACACCTAGATGTGTGGAGGGGCATCAGCAGGTAAACCTAAGGGCACGATCGTAAATTTTTAATCAGAACAGTATTTTTCTCTCACATTAAATCAGCCAGCAGAAATAATCCATCATCATTTACGATCATTTTAACCCTGGCCGAACAGAAAGATGGTCCCCAACAGTACGACGCGGCTGTGACCTGTGACTGTGAGAGAGGGTTTGTTGACTCTCGCTTTGACCAAATCTGCCCAGCCGGCCATTGAAATCCCTCTGTATCTGTGCGAGTCAGGATGATGCGTGACTCTGCCTGCCTGCCTGCCTGCTGCTGTCTGCTCGTGCAAATTCACAAGCAAGGGTAAAAATCGACGCATCAGGTCGCAGGGTGAAAATGAACGCTGACGCGATCCATGAAGTGACCAGTGGTGGACTTTTGGTTTTGACGGCATGCATCATGCCTGACATGGATGTTAGTGAGGTGGCCTCTTCTCTTAATCATCTGCCTGGTAACTTCATCCCCTTTTAGGCTGTGCTAGCTTTGGGTGCTTTGGATAATAAATAGTAGAGTTCTTTTGGATCGCCGAGAGCTTGTTGGAGTGAAGTGACCCAATGAGCTTTGCTTTATTTTGATGCGCCTGTAGTGTACTAGGGGATGTTAAAGCTTTATTTTGATGCTCCTGTAGTGACCCAATGACCCAAAGCTTTAACATCCCCTAGGACCCCCATAGCTCTGTATAGAAGAAGCACATACATTTTTCCCCTTCCTACTAGGGAATGTTTTTTTTTGGGACAGGCTTCCTACGGGATGTTAAAGCACAGAGATGAGACACAAGAACGGATAAGCCTCTGTTTCACGCAACGGCGGCCCACTTAGGGTCTGTTCGGCTGCTATTAAAGCTGACTGAAATTAATTTATTGTGAGAGAAAAATATTATAGCTGATAAGTCGGCTGATAAGTTCAAGCGAACACACCCTTAATTAATTGGGCTACTTGTTGGCCCATCTAGATTTAGGCACGGATGCTCATTGTGGATCGACCCATACATTACCCAGGAAGCCAGGACTACTCCACAACGTTCCAATTCTTCAGCTCAGCGGCATTGAGCAAGTCAATATCAAGGTGACTCCCCGGTCCCCACATAAAAGAAAGCAACCATGACATTTCCTTTCCTAGTAACTTAGGATTAATTTGAATGGACCAAAGTTAATTATTAGTTATAGCTAAAAATTAGCTAACTAAGAAATAGTTAGACACTATGCTCAGCAAAGATGGTGAGGGCTAGCACTGTTGATCCTACAACCAACAATAGGTCTTTAAAAAAACAAAAAGAAAAACAGCATGGATCTTAGCCTGTTCGTCGCCGTCATTGCTCCAACACCGACGAGCCACCGGCTGCCACTGCCCCCACAATGCCCGAGCCACCTCTGCTCTAGCAAGGCTGCTACGACTGGATATCAAGTCAGCTCGGCTCGTTATGGCTCAACTCATTATTAAGCTGGCTCGGCTTGGCTTATTATACTAACGAGCTAGAAGCTCAACTCGGCTTGGCTCGTTTGATAGCTCGAGTTGGCTTGTTTGGCTCGCGAGCTAACTTAATTTTTTTTCCTGTTGAGGTTATTCATCTAGTAAAAGACAGAGACGATTATTGATTTGGGAGAAGCAAAATAAATAAGAAGACATGATTTGATGCTAGTTTGGGGAAATCAAGAAAAAAAAACAAAAGCTAATGCTTGCTGCTATGCGTTGGCTTGCAAGGGAGTAAACAAAAGCTAATGCTTGCTGCTATGCGTTGGCTTGCAAGGGAGTAAGCAAAGTTGCAATTGCAAGGCCCTAGCGAGCAGCAGGCGCCGGGCGACTTACCCGTGTGCCGCGTGCGGCGGCTCAGGAGGCGAACAGCTGAGTGTGCATGCATTTACGGCTACACTTGTACGGAACGGCAGATGGAGAATGTCTAGGGCCTATGGGTGGGAGTTGGGGGCTAGGATTTTATCATATTGGGTCAATGGGCTATGGGGGTTGATTCAAGTTGCTGTCATCTGATTTGCCTTGGCTCGTTTTGACTCACGAGCGGCTTACGAGCTGGATCAAGCTGGCTTGTTAACTAATCGAGCTAAAGTGCTGGCTCAGCTTGTTTAAAAATTCAAACGAGCCAAGCTCAAGCCGAGCCACTAACGAGCTAGTCGAGCGAGCTAGCAAGTTACGAGTTTTTCGTCTAGACCTAGCTCTCGCCGCCCCACGCCCGAGTTGTTGCCCCTCCAGCAAACCTCCCGCCACCCCCACGAGCTGCCGCCTCTTGGTCCATTCGGTCCTTACAACTCTCCTGGAAGCCAGGTCGCGGCCTGGCCTGGTCACTTATAATAAATTCTCTAAATATGTGATGCCTTCATGGTCTTTTTCTTGCTTGTGCCAGAAAAGCCTCGTCTTGTTATGTTTTTACGTGATTTTGCAACATGCTAAAAAACATAACAAGTTGTATTACAAGGTTAATGTTAACACCACGTGGCATAAACTTTGTGATATAGAAGCATAGTGAAAGTGCATCTAGTCCTATCATGAGCTTTGGTGAATTAATGGTAATACAAATAAAGGTCTAATAAGATTTATGAAGTATTTAAGTGATTGTCATGGTGAAATGTGCAAATGGAAAAAAGAGACCCCAAAATTCATATACAATAAAGCTACGACGAAAAGGAAGTCAACTTAGAAGCATCATTTTATAGACTATTTTGAATTTACTTGAGTATTAGGAAAGCTGTACTATAATAAAGAGGGATTGAAATCTAACCACTTATCTTTATAATTGCTCAAAAGATACGAACTAAAAAAATAGACACTGGCACTGTTTTGCTCATGGGTCTTTGCACATTATGCTATAATATTCCAAGGAGTGAGAAATAATTCAGGTCACCATCGAGATTTTTGGTTCATAAGTGTTGCGCAAAGTAATGACTAGTTGAGAGGGAAATTATTTATATTCCCACACCCTCTCTCCTCATTCACTCTTCGCCCACCAATCGATCTAACTCTTATCAAAACATTTAGGCTCTGTTTAGATTCCAAAAATTTTCATTCCAAAGTGTCACATTGAATCTTGTGGCACATGCATGGAGTACTAAATATAGACGAAAAACAAAACTAATTACACAGTTGGGTGAGAAATCACGAGACGAAACTTTGAAACCTAATTAGTCCATAATTAGACATTAATTGCCAAAAACAAACAAAAGTGCTACAGTAGTCAAAACAATTTTTTTTTGCCAACTAAACGCGCCCTTAGAGCTCCTCATTTCCTCTCCATTCTCGGTTAGTGCTTGGATTTGTTGATTTTGAGAGGATTTGAGCGGAGGTGAGCGTGGACTTCATCTAATCTTTAAAGTACCTTAGGTGACCCCTAGTACTCCTGTTCATATTTACCATTCATCGGGTATCCTAGATAAGTGTGCCAAAGGTTAAAGTCATGAATCAATCCTTAGCGATGTGTGAAGGTATGGTGATGCAATCATATTGTCGGGGACCTAATACCAGGATACCCCAGAAGGTGGAACCAATAACCACCGAACGTGAAAAACTTCTGGACGCATAAAGGCGCCGTGTCATCCCTTGTTCGAGTGACAGGAGTTCTGTTCCGCCTCGCCCGACACCTTTGGGACGGGCTCGGTCTCGCCCCAGGGCCGAGGGATAAACTCCGTCTCGCCCGACGCCTTTAGGGCGGGCTCGGTCTCGCCCGAGGGCTGAGGGATGAATTCCGTCTCGCCCGATCCTGGAGGGACGGGGTTAGCCTCACCCGATGCCTTTGTGAGATAACCCTGCCTCGCCCAAAGGCTCAAGGCTAATCTCCGTCTCTCCCGACGCCTTTAGGGCGGGCTCGGTCTCGCCCGAGGGCTGAGGGATGGATTCCGCCTCGCCCGATCCCAGAGGGGTAGGGTTAGTCTCGCCCAAGAGATAGGGATTGGTCTCCGTCTCACCCGACGGCAAGAACGAGCCTCGCCCTGATCGATATCTATCCCTCGTAATGATGGGTACAGGACGAGACAAGACGTTCGGGTCAACCATGGCTCCAAGGACCATACCCTGTGCCCTGGCAGGAAAAGGACTACCAGAGAACGACAGGACTGATGCTTTAGACCCTTCCGGGCGCCGCAGAACCCAAAAGGCATTACAGGTGCGTGCACCTCGCCCTGTAGAGTTGTAGGCGCCGCCTTCAGCTCTGAGACACGAAACCCGACGAAGATATACGACAACCGCTACGCTCCAGGAAAGGATTTGCTATCTCCATGAACGACGGGTATTCCGTCACCACGCTGTGGACCTGGGGGAGCGGCGCCCGCTTCCCGACCCCCAGGTCCTCCCAGTCAGAAGGCCTTGGCCACGGCGCTACACCAGACCCTGACCCCGCATTCTCCCAACAAGGAATCATGGGAACCAGAAGGCGTGCGGAGCAAGGCTGGGGGAGGCTCATAAGTCAAAACCACTGTACTACAGCCCATACCCTGCGTAGGGCAGCATTCTATGACTAACCTGACATCCTACAGAGACATCGACAACATTGTAAGCACTTATCTTCCTTCGCACTCATCAGAATGGAGGACCTGACCAGGTAGACGTGAGCCATAAGACTAAGTAGAGTACGCATCCTGGAGCCCTCACCCTTGTAAAGCCAGCCCCTTCATCTATAAAAGGAGATACGCTCCCTCCATCAAGGAGGGACCCAAAAAAACAATAGAACGCACTCATATACACACGTTCAAGCGGCTACGAAGCTCTTGACCACCTTTCAATCCTTCCATCAGAGACTTGGGACCAGTCCCTCTCTCGACAGTTTGTACCCCTTACTACAGACCGTTCACGGTGCTAATAACACAAGCAGCAGCAAACTGGACGTAGGGACGTTCCGCCCGAACCAGTATAAATCCTGTGTCCTTTAGCGCACCATCCGAGCCTAACGCGCATTACTATAAATTTACTTGCCGGTGCTTGTACGAAACACCGACAGTTGGCGCGCCAGGTAGGGGTTTGCGCGTTCCAAATCAGGTCTCGGATGGCCACCCACGCAATCAGCTGGGCCCCAGGCGCACACGTGCGTTTCGGCGACCTAGATTTCATCATCATAGTAGGAGGAAAGCTGGCGCTGACTCACTCAGCCGCCCCATCTCCCCCTTCCATCAACCTCAGCCGTCTCAGGCTTGAGGGCCCACCAGGCAACTCCCGGGGAGTCCCGTCACCCAAGGAGGCCTCTCACAACGCCACCATGTGCCCGGAAGGGTCCATATGGAGCGCCCCGACAGCGTTTCCGTTCGGTCTCCGCAACGCTGCGGCGACCGCTGGCCGCCTTTTGGCGCTACGTGTGGTTCAATCACCCACGGACATTGAGTTCGTAGGGGCGATTGAGCGGGATACGGAGACCCTCCATGAGCTCCTCAACGAGGAGCCTGTATCGTTCTCCAGCTTAGATTCTAGTAGGGGGAGCCACCACCCTTCCCGGGAATGCTTCATGACGCAGACCCCCGAGGGTCACGTCGAAAGCGCCTCCAGGGAAGAGGCCACCCCTACAAACAATCCTGACAGCAGATCTGGGGAAGAGAGGACAGCCCCATCTCACCTAAGGATAGAGCAGTTGAGGGCCCGGCAGCAAGAGATCGATGAGGCCGGGCAAGGGCTCGTCCGGGAATATGCGGACATCAATCGCGAGATTGAACGCCGCAAAGACGGGGGGCGCGCACGCGCCACAGCCCGCACCGTACATCAAAGGATCCTCACCGACGATGGGGCCTTTCCTCACTTTGCCCGAGCCAGCCAAAACATCGCCGCAGCAACCGCCTTGCTGCATGGCCTTCTGGAGGCCACGACGTCCGAGGATCGACGCGCTTATCGGGAGATTCGCATGTTGCTCGAGCGTGCAGCAGCGTAGCAAGCGGAAAGTTCATTGTCTCGACGACGCGAACCCGACACCAGCCAGCACGTGCCCTCAGTGCGCCCCACCAAGGATGCCTCCGTACACCAAACACCGCCAGCCGGAGGGCATCCCTCCGCTGTCCCAGTACATCAACGCCTCGGCCGTGGCCGCGACGTACGCAGCATCATCGACGCCCGGAGACATGCCCACGGCGACGATGGAGAAGCAGCGCGCCGCGGCTATCATCCCCGACGTGGCGGGCGCTACAACAGCAACAAGGACTGAAGCCCGAGCCCCGTCCTGCCAGGCCCTCAGGCCTTTGGCCGCCACATCCTCAACGCTGCGTTCCCCCTAAGGTATCGACCGCCTACGAACATTCCTAAATATTCTGGCGAAACAAGTCCCGGGCTTTGGCTCGAAGACTATCGGCTTGCATGTCAGGCAGATGGTGTGAGTGATGATAACTTCATTATTCGCAATCTCCCGCTGTTCTTGGCCGACTTGGCATGAGCATGGCTGGAGCACCTACCGTCCAATGCTATTCAGAGTTGGGCGGATCTAACAGAGATCTTCGTGGGTAATTTCTAGGGCACGTACAAACACCCTGGAAACCCATGGGACCTCAAGAACTACCGTCAGAAGGTCGATGAAACCCTCCGCGGGTACATCCGGCGCTTCTCCTGACAGTGCAACGAGCTCCCGAACGTCGCCGACGCCGACGTGATAGGAGCCTTTCTGTCCGGGACGACCTGCGAATCCCTGGTCCACAAGCTAGGACGCAGGGGCCCGCGAACTCCCAAGGAACTTCTGGACATCGCCACCAGTCACGCCTCTAGAGAGGAGGCGGTCGGAGCCATCTTTGATCGCTCCGACGGAAAGACAAGGCGGGACAAGGACGCCAGCGAAGGCACCTCCAACCGTCCCGCCAAAGGGAAAAATAAGAAGCAACGGCGCGACAACTCACTCGTTGCCGCTGCCGACCGCAAAGGTGGCCGGAAGCCCGTGGAGGGCACTCCGAACCACTTCGAGAAAATGCTCGAGGGGCCCTGCCCAAACCACGCCTTCCCGGCCAAGCACCTACACAAGGAATGCGGCCTTATGCGCAAATACTTGGCCGGGGGCCTAAACAAGGGGGAGCAGGGGAAGGAGCCTGTTCCCACCACTGACGACACGGAGGAGAAGGACGACGCCTTTCCAACGCCGACCGATGCCCTCATGATCTTCAGAGGATCAACGGCCTATGACTCCAGGCGCCGCCAGAAGGTCGCACATAGAGAGGTCTATACCGCTGGACCGGCCATGCCAGCTTTTCTCCGGTGGTCGGAATCCGCCATAACCTTCGACCAGACCGACCATCCGGATGCCATCCCACACCCGGGAAGGTATCCGCTTGTCGTCGACCCAATCGTCGGTCCAAAGTGGCTCACCAAGGTATTGATGGATGGGGGCAGCGGCCTCAACATCATGTACGCCCAGACGCTCGACGAGATGGGCGTCGACCGAACGCACCTCCGTCCCGTCTGAGCACCTTTCCATGGCGTCGTGCCTGGAAGGCAAGCCGTGCCACTAGGGCAGATTGACCTACCTGTCACTTTTGGGGATCGATCCAACTACCGGACTGAGACCCTCACCTTCGATGTAGTAGGATTCCCGGGGACTTTCCACACCATTTTGGGGCGACCATGTTACACGAAGTTCATGGCCATACCCAATTACATGTACCTAAAGCTGAAGATGCTGGGCCCCCATGGGGTCATCACCATCGGCACCTCCTTCCAGCGCGCTTACGAGTGCGAGGTCGAATGCTGCGGACACGCATCCGCGGTCATTGCATCCGAAGAGCTCGCCACCCTCAGGGAAGAGGTCATTGAAGGGACACCCGACGCAAAGAAGTCGTCCAGATCGTTCGAATCGGTAGAGGGCTCCAGGGACGTCCTCTTGGATCCCAGTAGCTCCGAGGGCAAAAAAGTCCAAATCGGGACCGCGCTCTCCTCCGCATAGGAAAGCGCGCTCGTCGACTTCCTCCGCACCAACAAGGACATCTTTGCGTGGAAACCCTCGGATATGCCGGGCATCCCGAGGGAGGTCGCCGAGCATACTCTCCAAATCCTCCCGGGCTCCAAGCCAGTGAAACAACGCCTGCGCCGCTTTGATGAGGAGAAACGCAGGGCCATCGACGAGGAGATAGCCAAACTACTGGCCGCAGGATTCATTAAGGAAGTATACCACCCAGAGTGGTTAGCAAATCCTGTTCTTGTCCGAAAAAAGAGTGAGAAATGGAGAATGTGTGTTGATTATACTGGCCTCAACAAAGCATGTCCAAAGGATCCGTTTCCTTTGCCATGAATAGACCAAATAGTCGATTCCACCTCGGGGTGCGAATCCCTCTGCTTCCTTGACGCATACTCTGGCTACCATCAAATCACGATGAAAGAATCCGACCAGCTCGCGACATCTTTTATCACGCCCTTCGGATCATTTTGCTACATTTCAATGCCGTTCGGTCTGAAGAACGCTGGGGCAACGTACCAGCGCTGTATGCTTAGTTGCTTCGGAGACCTCATCGGGCGAAACGTTGAGGCCTATGTTGACGACATCGTAGTCAAATCCAAGCGGTCTGACCACCTTGTCGCCGACCTTGAACGCACCTTTGCGAAACTCCGGGCGAACGGCATCAAGCTCAATCCCGAAAAATGTGTTTTCGGGGTCCCGAAGGGCATGCTGCTCGGCTTCATTGTCTCCGAGCATGGCATCGAAGCCAACCCAGAGAAGATATCAGCCATCATGAGGATGGGCCCGATCCAAAACATAAAGGGGGTTCAGCGAATCATAGGGTGCCTTGCCGCCCTCAGCCGATTCATTTCATGCCTCGGCGAACAAGGACTCCCCCTTTATCGACTCCTAAAGAAAACTGACCGCTTCGAGTGGACAGCCGAGGCTCAGGAGGCGCTTGACATGGTTAAAAGATTTTTAACTAAGCCGCCGGTCCTAGTTCCTCCATGCGACGGAGAATCCCTCCTACTATATATATCGGCCACCACCCAAGTGGTTAGCTCCGCCTTAATAGTAGAGCGAGAGGAAGAGGGGCACGCCTTCAAGGTGCAGCGCCCTATATATTTCATCAGCGAGGTGCTACCCGACTCCAAAACCCGCTACTCCTAGATCCAGAAACTCCTCTACACCGTCCTCATCACAAAAAGGAAGCTACGTCACTACTTCGAGTCACACCCCGTGACAGTGGTGACATCATTCCCCCTCGGTGAGGTCATTCGTAGCCATGATGCTACGGGAAGAACCGCAAAGTGGGCACTCGAACTGATGGATCAGGGCATTTCTTATGTCCCCCGAACGACGATCAAATCTTAGGCACTAGCTGACTTCATCGCGGAGTGAACCGAGGTCCAGATGCCACCAGCAGCCATCGATCAAGAGTACTGGATAATGTACTTCGACAGATCACTGATGAAGAAAGGCGCCAGAGCAGGACTAGTCTTTGTATCCCCCCTCAGGGTCCACATGAGGTACATGGTTTGGCATCATTTTCCCTCATCAAACAATACTGCAGAATACGAAGCGCTCATCAACGGCCTACGAATCGCCATCGAGCTAGGCATTCGACACCTCGACGTCAGGGGTGACTCTCAGCTGGTCGTCAACCAGGTCATGAAAGAATCAGGCTGCCATGATACCAAGATGGAGGCGTACTGTCAAGAGGTCCGACGTCTGGAGGACAAATTCGACGGCCTCGAACTCAATCATATCCCCAGGCGCCTCAACGAAGCGGCCGACACGCTTGCAAAAGCAGCATCCAGTCGAGAGCCAGTTCCAATAGGCGTCTTTGCCAGTGATCAACACAAACCCTCGGTACACTACGCGGGGTCGGAACAAGCCGACGATGGCCCTTCTAGTCCAACCCCAAGGCCAATCCGCCAACTGTTCCTCCCGACCCTGAGGTCATGGAGATTGAAGAAGACCCAGCAATGGAGTCCGATCCTCCCAATGACTGGAGAACACTTTACCTCGACTATCTCCTCCATGACGTGCTGCCGACCGACAAGACAAAAGCCCGACGGCTCGCATGACACGCCAAATCCTTCGTTCTTGTAGAGGGCGAACTCTACAAACGAAGTCACATCAGAATTCTGCAACTCTATATCCCTGGCGAACAGGGAAAACTTCTACTGAGCGACATCCACAGTGGAGCATGCGGTCACCATGCTGCACCAAGAACCTTGGTTGGGAATGCATTCCAACAAGGTTTCTATTGGCCCACCACAGTAGCCGATGCCGAGCAAATTGTACGCACCTGCGAAGGGTGTCAATACTATGCTCGGCAAACACACATCTCGGCCCAGGCTCTCCAGATGATCCCCATCACGTGGCCCTTCGCGGTCTGGGGGCTCGACCTGGTTGGGCCACTTAAAAAGGCACCTGGGGGCTTTACCCACCTGCTTGTCACCGTAGACAAGTTTACAAAATGGATTGAAGCTCGGCCAATATCCACAATCAAATCCGAGCAAGCTGTGATGTTCTTTCTCGACATCATCCATCGCTTTGGAGTACCGAACTCCATCATCACAGACAACGGCACGCAGTTTATCGGTAGGAAATTCATTCGCTTCTGTGATGAACAACACATCCGAATCGATTGGGCAGCCGTCGCGCACCCCCGGACGAACGGGCAGGTGGAGCGCGCAAACGGCATGCTTCTTCAAGGCCTCAAACCCAGAATTTTCAACCGGTTGAACAAGTTCGGCGCGCATTGGCTCACTGAGCTCCCGGCTGTGCTCTGGAGCCTAAGGACGACTCCTAGCCGGGCCACCGGCTACACACCCTTCTTCATGATCTACGGTTCCGAGGCCGTTCTCCCGACGGACCTCGACTATGGAGCACCAAGAATCAGAGCATATGACGAACAGGGAGCCGAGGCATCTCACCAAGACGCCATGGACCAGCTAGATGAGGCCCACGACATCGCCCTCCTCCGTTCAGCTAAGTACCAGCAAGCGTTATGGCGGTACCACAGCCGACGGGTGCGGGGTCGAGCCTTCAACGTCGGAGACCTCGTCCTCCATCTTGTGCAGAGCAACAAGGATCGCCACAAACTCTCCCTGCCCTGGGAAGGGCCCTACATCATCGTAGAAATACTTCGCCCAGGCGCCTACCGGTTGAAAACCATCAAAGGCGAGGTCTTCACCAACGCCTGGAACATTGAGCAGCTACGTCGTTTCTATCCTTAAAATAAGCTTACACTTTTTCTTATCAGTTTTTGCCTTAATAGAACCCCGATCCTTAGTGACTTCTGACCCCTGCAAATCGCGAGGGGTCAGACCTCACTCGGGCGCTGGCATGTGATCGTAACATATGTCATGTGTAATACAAGTATTAGGTCATATGTAATACAAGTATTACGCTTGCAAAAAATCCCTGTGTTATACTTACAAACATTATCTAAGTTTTCCATTCGCCTCATAAACAAGTCTTGAGGGCTAAGATCTTGGGAACCAATTCTGAATACAACTGGTAGGACTGCGAGACACCCACGCCCCAGCGGCTGCAACCTCTTTGCTCACCAGTTCAATCAGAATTAGTTCGCCCACGTTCCTAGCTTCCTATGACTTAGACCATGAGAAGAGTTGGAAAGCGCTAAAATTGTTCCTACAGAAGGGAGAAAGATAAAAAAATGGCTTGCCATAAGCAAAGGATGTAATTTTTTGCACAAATTCACCACTTACAAAGCGATGTCATTACAAAAAGGAACAATATACTCAGAGGACTGTTTACTCGGGGGCTTCCCCACAACGTTATTTCATTACAGTCTCGGCTCAGCTCTACCCCAAGTGCTACTGCGGTCGCCGCACCACGCTCTCCATCGGTGACATCCGGGGCGTGTACACGGGCCAGCTCATCTACTGTGGTCGCCGTGCCATGCTCTCCATCGGCAACATCTTCGCTGGATCCTCGAAGGCGCCACCATCTACGACGCCTCCACTGGAGCGTCCGGGGACTACGCCATCGTCGTCAGCCGCAACCCCGGCAGCGACGCCACCGCCATGGTGTCTGGGGACTACGCCATCATCCCCAGCCATAACCCTGACAACAGCGTATAGGCAGGAAACGCCTCCCGCCAAGGGAGGAGCACAGCGAACGATGGCGCAGTCAACGACGTACGACGCCCACCAACACCTTTTTTCCTTCAGCAGCAGCGACTCCTCAGCAAGGGCCGCACGCACCATCTCACCTATGTTGGATAACCTCCGGCTCGACGTCACGCACCAGACTCATGAGCAAGTTTGTAAGTTCTCTATCTCTCTCTGGCATTACTCTTCCTCACTCAGGAACTGCCGCGACGCACGGACGCGTTCAGCGGAAAGGAAGAAGAAGGAGAGATAGCGGCTTGGAGGCAGAAGGGGAGGTGGGATGAGAACTCCTCTCCCCCTCCCTACTTAAAGAGGAGGCGCCGTAACTAAGGAAAGGCGAAAGGTTGGACAAAAACCCTCTCCCTTCCCCTTTTTTAAATACGCAATCAATGCTGATTGATATATGAGGGGACGCGCCAGAACTGACGGGATGAACCCCGGTCTACGAGGCGTCCCTCTTTGGTCAAACTGAACACTGCCTGGGTATGGCCTGCCACTGACCCGCTCCAGACGCGGCGATTAAGGCACCCACATAGGCAGACAACTTTTTGCCTCCCCATGCAGGACCACGGATGACCCGATGACGGGACCTTTCAGATCTCCTGGGTCGGCCGTTCGGCCCAGAAGACACAACGAACGAACGACCAAAGAAAGGTAAGCTTCTTAGCTTTCTCACTTTATGCGTTAAAATTCGTTCGCAAGTTTCTGACCCCGTCAAACAGCGGGGACGCGAACATCACTCAGGGGCTGCCGAGGATGACTACCAGTCTAGACATCCTCTTCACCTGACCCCTCCGTACGCTTGAAACTAAGGGCGCGACATACAGGCACAAAGCTTTGAGTAAAACTAGACGAACTAGCAAACCCTACGCCCCGATAGCTACAGTGTTTCTGTTCACCAGAAAAATCATACTCAACGCCCCTCGCGTCTCTAGTTTCGACGTCTGCCTTCTCAAAGAAGGGATCGGAGGGGTCCGCCTACAGAGTCTCCCCCAAAGGAAGAGCTGTCAGGTTGCCCAAGTTAATCGAACGGCTCGGATCGTCACCGAGACACGAAAACAAAGAATAGCAATTCTTATGTAGGTTATTCCAACCTCGTCACAAACATCAGGGCCCGGACCCATCTGGTAGGAGCTTTTCCGCCACTCATACCACCAAGGTAACGTTACCGACCCCGCCTTTATTTTCAATTAAATCTTGCATTCAAAATATTACATATGCAGAACATTGCATCCCAACGATTCGTGTTGCACCACGAAACGGCTGTCGCCTCATTCGATATAGGCAACCACAGGCTGAGGTTCGAAGGTCGGCCGCGAAGGGCTCAAGGCCGCCTCACGCTGAACAGAGCCAGGGAGAGATAACTGAGACGAGCCCTAGCGGCCCTGCCCGACCCCGCTCAGAAGCGAACCAGGACTTCTCGACCTTCTCTCGTTTGATTCTAACCTCGAGCCAAACCCACAGAATCTCCATCGAGGAGAGGCCACCGGGCCCCCTGAGCTTATCGAACGACTCAGGCATCTACCGGGAGGCGGGTTAAGAAGTTGTGGAGTGCCACCAGAGGGCTCTGCCGACCCCATCAGCAAATGATGGACCCAAATTCTGCACGAACGTACCCGTTAGCGAGCTCGTTGAGCGCGGTACTCAAGCCATCGAGGCAAGTGTCGTTCATTCAGCCCCTCCGATTGCCAAAACCGAGGACGGGGTAACATGCAAATAACAGCCGACCCCTATTAGACCCTGACAAGGCTCGGGGGCTCGGGCCAAACAATACAGGGTCACAGGTTTAAAGGCCCCACCTTGCCGAGCCCATAGAGTCCCCAGTTGGGATTTCTGTTGGAAGACAGGGCAGGGAATATTGTGATGACATCCATTGTCACCAGAACCACGATTCCGATCTCCAGTAACACCCAACCCCAGCAAGTGCGGGGGTCGGACCTTACTCGGGGGCTGTTAAGGTACGGCTACCTCCTCTCCTTCTTTCGGAACGATCTCCTCGCTTTATAATCAGCGACATAATTCAGGGGAACATATTGGTAAGATCATAAAAAACAAAATTAAGACGCAAAAGCATGAAAGGCGTCCAGACTCGAAAAGTACCAACACTTGTCCACATATTACATATAAGTTGTTCTCAAAATTGTTCGATTAATTACTCCCACGGAGGGAGAACCATCTCTTTCAGATTATCTGCTAGGTTCTTCGCAAGGGGAGCGACCATCTTCTCCATTTCCTCCAGTTCTTCATCCTCGTAGGTGGACAGAAAGCCTTCGCTCATCACCTTCAGGTTTATTTCCTTCTCGTAATGGGCGTGGGCGACGGTGAAGGCCTGGGTAATCCCGACGTGAAAGGCACTCTCCTCAAGTTGGCCCACCCAAGCCATGATACCTCCGACATGAGCCACGAGCAGGCTAGTCTCCACCGGCTTCGTCACATTTAGGGCGTTAAGGACCACCCCGATCGTAGCTTGTAGAAGATCGTGCTCATCGCTCTCAACCTGGAGAGCCCTTCGTGTATAGGTAGCCTCTTTCTCCAGCTTGGTGGAGACGTTCTCAGCACTCAACCTTCCCTTCACCGCGTCACCAAGCTCCGCCCGGAGAGAGCGGACCACCTCGACGTCCTCGTCCACCTTCTGCTGGAGGGCCGCGGTCCTACTCTCGGCCTTCCGCCGGAGGTCACGCTCCATCTCTAGCTCCTTCAGGACTTCGCCGGCCTTCTCATTGGCTGCGGCATTCCTCTGCAGCAGCTCGTCTCGCTCTTTTTGGAGTCTGGTAATCTCCTCTCCATCCAGCTTAGACCTCGCCGACAGGTCCTCGAACATCCCGTGCGCCTCCTCCGCATCCTGACGCGCCTCGGCCTCCCGCTCCTGGACGGTAGCAAGCTGGGCGACCATATCTGCTCGTAGCCGGGCCTCCTCGGAGAGGCGATCCCGCTCCGCCTTCTGCTCACGGAGGAATTGGGATTTTTTCCGGCTACGAGCAACAAGAACCTGAGGAGGAAGAAGACTGATATCAGAAATACGAAAACACAAAAACATACGAAGAAAGAAGAAAGCCCAGAAAGTACCTGAGTGGTAGGGATAACGATCTCACGGAGGGCTCCTCTGGCCTGGTCCAGGGCGTTCAGCATGGTCAAGATCCCGATGTCAAGACCCTCTCGCTCCATGCTCTCGGAATGATCATCGAGCGAGAAAAGAGCCGACGACGGGTCCTGAGCGGCCATCCACTGGAGCGGTGGCTCCCCCCTCACAGGGGAGCGGCTTCCTCCCGACAAAGGGGCTGGTGGCGGCTCCCTCCTAACCCTGTGCAGCACCACTGCTGCACTCGAGGACCCTCCGGCTGGACCCTCCTCCGTCTAGGCACCTGGCGGCGCGGATTGCACCATGCCCTCGAGTGCCACCATGACCGCGCCCGGCTGATCCTGGCTTGGCGCAGTCATGATCACCTTCACCGGCGGTATGCGGTCCTCGGCCGGCTGTTCCACACCCACCACGGAAGAGACCGCTCGCTCAGTAACCTCCACGGGCATGGGAGCCACCATGGACGCCGTCGGTTCGGCCAACGCGGCCCCGACATCAGCACCACTCCTGCCCGAAATAGGGGTGACTCCAGGCGACGCTGTCTATCCCACTTGAAGGGCGAGACTCTTCTTGGGCGCTAGCCCTAGGGGGTGACCCATCCGCAAGAACCTACACAAAGGTAATAACCGTTAAGTCAAAATAAAAATGGAAAAAGGATGAAAACAGAGGAGTCAAGAGGTTACGTTGACGTCCTCGGCCGGCGGAAGCGTTTTGGGGACGGATCCCCAGATCCCTGCCCTGACTCATCCGGACGGGACCGTTTCATGCCTGCCCCCTGCTCTGGGGCAGGGGGGTTCATCTCGTCAGGCACGGCGCCGGAGTCGCTCCCCTCCATCGTCTCGTTGGGCGCGGCACCGGAGCCGTCCCCCTCCATCGTCTCACGGGGTGCAGCACCGGAGCTGCTCCCCTCCATCGTCTCACAGGGTGCAGCACCAGAGCTGCTCCCCTCCATCACCTCACAGGGCGCGGCATCAGAGCCGGGCACGGCTCTGGTGCCACCCCCCTCCACGATCGCCTCGAGGTCAGCGGCAGCAAGCTCGGCGTCCCCCATCCACCGATCCTCAGCCGGCACGCCATGCGAAGCGGTGGACTCGCCGGCCTCCACTGACCTCATCGATTCACTTCCCTCTACATGAAAAGGGAAGGGCCCCTGCACGGGTGGGTGGCCACTTGTCAGCGTTTCCTCATCCTCCAGGATGCCCCAATCCACGTCGATGGCTACCTCATCATCGTTGTCGTCATCATCATCATCGTCGTCATCCTCACTACTCACGTCCTCTCCCCGATCCCGTGCCTCCTACTTCAGTCGTTTTGCCTTCTTCATCTCCTCCTTTGCTTTCTTGTCCCGCTTGGCCACGAGTCGATTCGCCACCGCCACAACCTTGTCCTTCGGCAGCAGAGCCGGACTATCCTTAAAGACTAGCCCCCTTGGCTAGCCCCAACATTACAAAAGCAAGTATTAAAAAAGGGAGATTCAGGAGAAAGAAAAGAGTGCGGGAGAAGAGGGCTTACGAATTCAAAGAACCCAGGCTCCGGCCGCATTGGAGGATGCTCGGGCACCGGATACACGATGTCGAGGACCCTGCCGGCGGAATCCTTCATCGGCTCCGTCGCCTCCTTGATGCGCTGCGCCACTTCCGAGTAAGGGAGCGCCTCATCAACAAGCACTGTCCCCTTATACGATATCCCGGGCATCATCCGATGCAGGGGAAGCACACGCGCCATCAGGGGTGCCACCCTCCTAGCATGGTAGGCACCGATGATCCCTGTCCCCTTTACACCTCGGCCCTTTAGGGCTTGGAGGGCGGAAAGAAGGTTGGTGATGTGTTTCTTGTCTTTGGACTGGACGCCCCAGCCCCACGACTCCGGAGCATCCACAATAAGACATCCGGTGTACTTCGGTAGGGTGGCACTCACATCATCCCTAACATAAAACCACTACGAATGCCATCCCTTGTTGGATGTCACCAGACGCATGTATGGGTAACCCTTCGATCGGGTATGGCGCAGATGAATGCTGGCACACCCCATCTTCTTTCCCCCCAATCTTCCTCTTCGATAGACTAATGCTAAAGAAATACCGCCACAGATCAAAGTGGGGATCGATCCCCAGGAAACCCTCGCACAGGGCAACAAACGCTGCCATATGCTGAATCCCATTAGGAGTTAGATGCTGCAGCTCTACCTCATAGTAATCTAATAGCCCCTGAAGGAATCTATGCGCGGGTACCCCGAATCCCCGCTCATGGAAGATGGCAAAAGAGACAACATACCCTTCAGGCGGCACCGGCTCACCCTCGTCGCCAGGAAGCAACCACTCCTGGACGGCAGACAGTGGGCAGAGAAGGCCACGGTGAACGAGGCCCTCTAGATGCCGGGAGGTGATGCTTGATCTGCCCCACAACTCCATTAAAGCAGTGGGGGGGGGGGAAGGGTAGGCGCGAGCTTGACGGCGGCTGGAACACAAACGCAGGCCGGTCGACGGTGGCAATGCGGGCGCGAGAGGCTAGAAAGATTGGCGGTGGAGGTTTCAGAACGCAAAGGAAGGGGAGTGGAATACGGAACCCTGGGGGCGAACCCTGCGGTTTTATAAGGGGCGACGGACGCGAGAAGGGCAACCGTCCGCCTCGATCTCCAGGCCTGCCATGCGTGCCACCGTGTCACGTCACGGGACATGCGCACGCAGTCCCTATCCTCTCACCCCAAAAAATCTCGGCGGATGGTTCGCCTTCCCCAAAGTGAATCCGGACTCTCTACCCACCGGGGAAACGCAAGCCACAAAGGCCTTTTCTTTTCTCTTTGGCCCACCTAGGGCCCAGAAGCTCGCCGGCCGGCCCGACTAAGAAGGGATCCACGAACGATCCGCAATCAAGGGCAGAAACACCAGTTAGGACAGCCCCAAATCAGTTCCCAGCGAACAGGACGCCACGACCCACTCGGAAAAGCATCCAGTTGATAAAAAAACTAAGTCCTTCAGCCTTACCCACGAAGGGGCCGATACAACCCCCCGGGCGACTCTACTCGAATCACCCGGGGGCTCGGGGGCTACACCCATTGGGTGCGCTCGTGCGCACCCTTCGGCAAAGTAACTTCGATGAAATCAAGAACACCCTCCAGGCGGTTCTACTCGAATCACCTAGAGGCTCGGGGGCTACTGTCGGGGACCTAATACCAGGATACCCCAGAAGGTGGAACCAATAACCACCGAATGTGAAAAACTTCTGGACGCATAAAGGCACCATGTCATCCCTTGTTCGAGTGACAGGAGTTCTGTTCTGCCTCGCCTGACACCTTTGGGACAGGCTTGGTCTCGCCCGAGGGCCGAGGGATAAACTCCGTCTCGCCCGATGCCTTTAGGGCAGGCTCGGTCTCGCCCGAGGGCTGAGGGATGAATTCCGTCTCGCTCGATCCTAGAGGGACGGGGTCAGCCTCACCCGATGCCTTTGTGAGATAACCCTACCTCGCCCAAAGGCTCAAGGCTAATCTCCGTCTCGCCCGATGCCTTTAGGGCGGGCTCGGTCTCGCCCGAGGGTTGAGGGATGGATTCCGCCTCGCCCGATCCCGGAGGGGTTGGGTTAGTCTCGCCCAAGAGATAGGGATTGGTCTCCGTCTCACCCGACGGCCAAGAATGAGCCTCGCCCTGATCGATATCTATCCCTCGTAATGATGGGTACAGGACAAGACAAGACATTCGAGTCAACCATGGCTCCAAGGACCATACCCTATGCCCTGGCAGGAAAAAGGACTGCCAGGGAACGACAGGACTGATGCTTTAGACCCTTTTGGGCGCCGCAGAACCCAAAAGGCATTACAGGTGCATGCACCTCGCCCTGTAGAGTTGTAGGCGCCGCCTTCAGCTCTGAGACATGGAACCCGATGAAGATATACGACAATCGCTATGCTCCAGGAAAGGATTTGCTATCTCCATGAACGACGGGTATTCCGTCACCACGCTGTGGACTCGGGGGAGCGGCGCCCGCTTCCTGACCCCCCAGGTCCTCCCAGTCAAAAGGCCTTGGCCACGGCGCTACACCAGACCCCAACCCCACATTCTCCCAACAAGGAATCATGGGAACCAGAAGGCATGCGGAGCAAGGCTGGGGGAGGCTCATAAGTCAAAACCACTATACTACAGCCCATACCCTGCGCAAGGCAGCATTCTGTGACTAACCTGACATCCTACAGAGACATCGACAACATTGTAAGCACTTATCTTCCTTCGCACTCATCAGAATGGAGGACCTGACCAGGTAGACGTGAGCCATAAGACTAAGTAGAGTACGCATCCTAGAGCCCTCACCCTTGTAAAGCTAGCCCCTTCATCTATAAAAGGGGATGCGCTCCCTCCATCAAGGAGGGACCCAAAAAAACAATAGAATGCACTCATATACACACGTTCAAGCGGCTACGAAGCTCTTGACCACCTTTCAATCCTTCCATCAGAGACTTGGGACCAGTCCCTCTCTCGACAGTTTGTACCCCTTACTACAGACCGTTCACGGCGCTAATAACACAAGCAGCAGCAAACTCGACGTAGGGACGTTCCGCCCGAACCAGTATAAATCCTGTGTCCTTTAGCGCACCATCCGAGCCTAACGCGCATTACTATAAATTTACTTGCCGGTGCTTGTACGAAACACCGACACATATCTTACATTTCATTTTGGGAAAAGGTGTACATCCTTGTAGGGTTTTGAATCAACTCAAATTGCTATGTTCTAGGCTATGAGCACGCTCTTTCTAGTTGGACTCAATATAGACTTCTCAAAGATTGACTCATTGAATACACCCTACTCGTGAAAGAAGCGTGTTGCATATAGTAAATCCCTAGCATGTCTTGTCTGTTGCTTATTATAAATTATTCAATCATGCATGCTTTCTTACAACTCAATTACCAAAACTTGTAATACATTGAATCCTCCAAATCTATATAGTATATGTGGAAAGTAATGTGAGTAAACCTTATACTCATTGTAATGACATTAATTTGTTTCACAGGTTTGTCAAAGACCACGTTGGCCACCTGTGTTCACTCCTAAATTGCTAGTCGTAAGAAGTAGTATAGTTGGTGGTGTATCATGAGGATTGGTGGTCAAGCATGACTACCATTCTCCTTACATTAGAGTTTGTTTGAGACTTAGGAATTAAGGTGCCGGAATAGTTAGAGCTTACCTAATAAATTCTAGAAGTAAGGTCAAACAAACCTATGTCACTAGTACTTCAAACAATAACGGAGCTTCTACACATGCTAGTAAGCAAAAGCACAAAGCCAACTAAGCTCACTAGCAATTGCTCAATAACAAGGCAACCAATGCCAAATTAGAGAGCGCAAATACTTAGCTACACAAACTAAACAATGTGACTAACAAGGTTACACAAACCAAATTAGTCACACAAGGGAGCTACTTCTATGCTACACAAGCAAGAAAGTAACTACTGAGCTACACAAGCTAACTAATTACAAGAGCAACTATGCAAGCACAATGTATATAAAAGTAATCACAAGCTTGCGTAAAGGGATTGCAAACCAACGGGAAAAACAAGGTTGACACGGTGATTTTCTCCCGAGGTTCACGTGCTTGCCAACACACTATGTCCCCGTTGTGTCGACCGCTCACTTGGTGGTTCAGCGGCTAATTGACACCGCAAGAACCTACCCTGAAAGTGAGGGTAGCTCAATGACACGCTCAACTAGAGTTGCTTTTCACGGCTCCCACGAGGCGAGCACAATGCCCCTCACAAAGCTCTTCTCTGGAGCACTGCATAAGCTTCTTGTGGGCTTCAACAGAGACCACCACCAAGCCGTCTAGGAGGTGGCAACCTCCAAGAGTAACAAGCATCATCGACTTACAACTCGATCACCTAGTGCCACTCGATGCAATCACACTAGAATCGCTCTCTCACACAATCGGACAATCACTATCACACATATGTGAGATGGAGGGCTCCCAAGCACTCTCAAGCATGGACACAAAGTCTCTCGAGGTGCTCAGCACAAGCCAAGGCTGAGACCCCATTCTATTTATAGCCCTATGGGCTAAACTAGCCGTTACCCCTTCACTGGGCAAATTTCGGGACGACCGGACGCTCCGGTCAGATCGACTGGACGCACCCTACCAGCGTCTGGTCGCTCTACGCCGTCCACGTGTCACTCTGCGTTCAACCGGAGCTGCCAGATATCAACGGTTATGTTGCGACCGGACGCTGCATAGTGAATAATCGGACGCTGCTACGCCTGAGTCCGGTCGTTTCCAGAGAGCTCCCCGAGCCTCTGTTTTGCGACCAGACGCGTCTGGTCCACCATGACCGAATGCGTCTGGTCCACCATGACTGGACATAGACCAGCGTCCGATCAGTTCTGTGCCCGTGCGCCTAACTCCAGCGCCACCTACATCACCATACGTCAGCACTGACTGGACGTAAACCCTGAGCGTCCAGTCACTCTTCGCTCTAGCGTCCGGTCATGAGACCAAGACCGTGCGATCACTGCTGCCACTGATTAGACATAGGACCCCAGCGTCCGATCACCACGTGACTAGCGTCCGGTCCACTCTGTGAGACCCTGTCTTTTCTGTATAGAGCACCGGTGGCACCGTCGGACTGTCCGCACTCTACAGGTGGACACTCTACCAGTGGAGTTCCGAACCATTGCCTCTGTTCCTTCACCGAGTTGATCCACATCAACTCTAACTTCTTCTCCTTTGCAAATATGCCAACACCACCATGTGTATGTGTTTAGCATTTTCACAATCATTTTCCAAAGGATTAGCCACTCAACTTGCCATGCCACTCAATCCTAGCGACGATGCAAAGTTAGATCACTCAAGTGGCACTAGATGACCGATATGCAAACAAGTTTACCCCTCTTGATAGTATGACCATCTATCCTAAACTCAGTCATAAACTTCTCTACACACCTATGACTGATGAAATGAAATACCCTAGGTTATACCTTTGCCTTGCGCATTCCATTCCATCTCCTCCAATGTCAATGCAACACATGCACCAACACGATCAACAATGATATGATCTACTTCATATCATCACGTGATCATATTGGTTCATCAATCTCGACTTCACTTGCTTTTCACCATTGCCTTCATCCATCGGCGCCAAGTCTTGCTTAAGCTTCACCGCCACGTGGTCCATCGCACCAAAGCCTCCGACTTGCCCTTCACGCTTGCAACTGGTCCATCAAACCAAGTCATGTCTTGATCTTCTCCACCTTGATCACATGACTCAATGTCATATCTCATTTGCAATGAGCTCCTTCATCATCACATGTGTGAGCTTTGCAACATCTCCAAGCCATTTTCACCTTCATAGCATAAGTTGCTCACACACATGTACCTGTGGACTAATCACTTGTGTATCTCACATAAACACAATTAGTCCACCTAGGTTGTCACTCAATTACCAAAACCACATAAGGATCTTTCAGCATGCCCCTTCTCTAGTTCCACACCACACGCTACTAGAACACCCCTGGCGACGTGTGCAAGGAGCGGACCTACTGGTGATGGTACGAGGCCAGGGTAGCAGCATGGACCGCCACCGCCGCTCGAAGATCGCGCACCCACGTGAACTACCGTTGATGCGTCTTCGTCGATTGAAGAGCCCCACTAACACCGACAAACCCACGATGCATACGAAGAGCCACGCTAGCCTTTGTGTCGCATAAGTCCACACTCCACCAGATCACCCCGAAGCCCATCGCATCCGCCCCACGCACGCGATGAGCATGCTGCATGCCTAGCGCCCCCATGGCCATAGCACCCCCACGTCCGCTAGCCCCAACACCTCCGCTCGCTAGTCCCCGGCGAACCACATGCCCCCGTCCATCCTGTGAAAGGTCCTAATGGCTAGAGGGGGTGAATAGCTTATTAAAAATTTCTATAACAACACCTAGCAAATCGGTTAGACAAATATGAGGCGAAGTGAGTATTGCGCTAGCCTACTAAAAATACAAGCCACCTACCACAATTCTAGTTTCTATAGTCTCTATCCACACAATGGCTATGTCACTTGAAAGTGCATCTAGCCCTTTAGTGGGTTTTGGATGATTGGATGACAACATGATTAAAGAGCTAACCCGTTTGTTAAGTGTGGACATGTAATAGGTTATCTCACAGGCACTTAATGAAAGCCAAAATGATGTGTTGTTGTATAAATAATCTAGTTCAAGCATAAGACAACAATGCAAATAGAATTCATGCAAAGGCTTATTTATTGTGGGATTTCCATGTACTATGTGAAAGCAAGCCCGGTAAAAATTAGTTGATGAGCCATGATGGATTGCATATGGAATGGTCTCATACTTGAAGCTTGCTAAATCAAAATAAAAAAGATAATAATACAAATGAATGGATAATTCAACACAAGATGTGACTTGATGGCTTGAGATGGTAAAGATAGCAAGGAAAGGCCTCGAGGTACTAAGCAAGGGTGAAGGGCAAATGATGGCTTGGCGGCCGAAGAACCTAACTAGGGTGAAGAAGAAAGTACTTGCATTTAGTTGAGGTATTAATCAAGCTATGATGGTCATATTGATGTGGAGGATCAAATCTATATTGGACAAAGTGTTGAAAGTGACTTGATGCATTTGAAGTTATTCATATTTGATGAATGGAATCAAGTCATGTGCTCAAGATGGCTATGCTCAAGTGTAAAGATCAATATCAACATGTTGGCAACCTCCTTGATGAAGATTAAAAAAAGACGGCATCAATTCGAAAGCGATCAACTCAAGCGGTATAAATTCATTTTTCATTGGATCTTGAGTTTAATAGGTATGTCATACTATTAAGAGGGATGCATCATGTTGATACATAATTATTCATAAGTGCTCATGCCAATCCATGTGAGTTTTGAGTGTTTGAGAGTCAAAAGAGCTAACCTATTTTCTTGCTGGTCTGGTAATATCGAACGTGTCCGGTATGGATACCAGACGTGTCCAGTATTTGCCTAGCAATGGTAAAGTTATTGTTCTCAGGTTGGTTCATCGGGAGTTCCAACGTGAGTCGGGAGTTCTGACGGTCGAGAGTTCTGACGTCTTGCGCATTAACTGACTTGGAGGGTTCACAGTCCTAGTCATACTAGACATATCCGGTATTCATACCAGGCGATGGCCAGAGGCCAACAACTAGTTTTCAAATGTCTTGAGGGTCGAGAGTTCCGACGTGAGTCAGGAGTTCCGACGGTCGGGAGTTCCGGCATGCATCGATAGTTTCGACACCTCACACACTTTAACTCAGTTAACATAGTTTTCAAATGTGCTGAGGGTCAGGAGTTCTGACATGAGTCAGGAGTTCCAACGGTCGGAAGTTCTGACATTCATCAGGAGTTCTGACGCCTCACAATACCACTATAACTCAGTTACCATTGGCGCAATGTAAGTCATACCAGATGCCGGTATGGCAACGGCTATAAAACGACTAGTTTTTCCAAGGGGGCTATAAATACCCCTAAGCCACCACCTTTGGAGGCTGTTGATTCTGCTGATACACGGACACATTTTTGAGCCTTGCCAACTCTCTCAAACCCTCTCTTAGTGAGTGTGTGATCTAAATCACAAAATCCATTTATGGGTTAAGAGAGAATTTAAAAAAGAGAGAAAGCCACCACTTGAGCACTTGTGCATATTGTTAATCTTGTGATTCACATTTGTTACTCTTAGACTCTTCGGTCCTAGACGGCTAGACATCATCGGAGAGCACCGAGGGATTGTGGTGTGCCTCAGAAAGTTTGTAATGGTTGATTCTACTACCTCGGAATGAACTAGTGGAAGGAGGAAAAGTAGTTGGAAAAGACTCTGGCTAGAGTGACCTCTGTGGTACCCTCTAGGGCTGACCTTCGTCGGGTCGCCCACAGCCCCCTCAACAGAGAGTAGGACTCGAACAAGTCCATACTTCAATAAAACAAATATCGTGTCTCAACTCGCATTTTATTTGATATTTGTGTTGCTCTAGCTCTTGTGCAGGTTCTCTATGTATATTGTCATCTTCAGTAGATACCTGTAGTTTGGTTTGAAGATAGAAATCAAAAGGAGTAAGTTTGGGGCTGCTCTGTAGAAACCATGCATACCGGACATGCCCGATATTTTCTGCCTATGCTTAATATATTTGTTCTCTGTTCTAACTTTGTGTTATAGGGTTGTAGCTTCTATATATATATATTCATTATACCTTGTATACTCTGTGTCTAATTTGTGAGGGGTGGTATTACTTGTTATTTGGAGTTTCCATTTTGGAAACTCCCTTTACTAATTATTTCCGTATTTAAAGGTGTTAATTTTTAGAAACGCCTATTCACCCCCCTCTAGGTGGCATCCTAGGTCCTTTCAATTGGTATCAGAGCGAGGTTCTCACCTAAAGCTTTACCGCCATGAGAAAAGGATGTCGACGCCTATCGAGTTGGAGCCGGTGCTTCTCCAAAATGATGGTTCAAACTTTCTACCTTGGTCAATTCATGTACTCAATGCTTTTAGAGATATTAGTCCTCTTGTTGAGTATATTATGGATGCAAGCATACCTCTTTCTATAGTTGATTGGAGCAACTACAAAAATTTATCAAAAGAGAAAGAGATATGCGTGCAACTCAATGCTCAAGCTATTAATATTATTTTGAGTACATTGAGTGTAGAGGTTAAAGATGAGGCAATCTTTAATGGACAATCACCTCTGGAGAGTGTTCATCTCATTTGGACTAGACTTGTTGAGTTATATGGAAAATTCAAATGTGATGATGCACTTGAGATCGAGTCAATGGAAAGTATGTCCATTGTATCTTCATACAGTGAAGAAGCCTCACAAGACCTCAAGAGCGCTGAGCCGAAGCAAGAAGTGCAAGCAGCACATGACATGTTATATGCCTGCACATACCAGAAGTGTCCGGTATGCCAACCGGATGTGTTCGGTATGGCCATGGTAGCAGGACAGCAGGTAGTCTATGATGATGAGGCTCAAGACCGGTGGCGACCAAATGATAAGTCAACCTTAGTATCTCATGATACTCATCACGTGTCTCATGGCCAAGAAAAGCAAGAAGAAGAGTAATAAGAAAGATCAAGAAAAGGAGAAAGCACAAGTAGATGATCAAGATGAGAGTGATGTTGAAGTTGAAGACAACTACAACCTTGATTATCTCAACTGCAAAGACAAGTTTATCATCATGAAGATAGTTGAAAAGAATGATAAGGTTGAAGAAGAGATTGAGAAGCAAGAGCAATCACTTTAAAAGCAAGAATTGTTTCTCATCTCCAAGATGGAAGAACTAAAGACTCTAAGTGAAAGGTATGAAAATTTGTCAATTGAGCATGCTTTAGTTACTAACTCCTCTTCTAGTGTTTCACAACTAGAGAAGGAAAACTTGGAGCTCAAGGCAAGGCTAGATGAACTATCAAGCAAGTATAATGTGCTACAAGCAAACTATGTTCATCTAAAGTGCTCTCATGATGAAGTAGTAGAATCAAGCATCATGCTTGAGGTGGCTCATGAGGTTGTGATCATATCGGTAAAATTTTCTCAGCCTCTCACACATTCACTCACTAGTACACCATCTCAATTAAATATTTCTTATACTAATGAGTGTGCTCCTCAAGCAAGCCAATCTTCGATTGAGCTAAATCTCATAGAAAACATAGAGCACAAAGAAGAGGTGAAAAGATTAAAGAAACATGTGATTCGGTTGAAGGGTAAGGAGAAAGCACAACAAAAGAATCACATTTCAAGCAAGACCAACACAACCAAGAGTAAGAAACATGGAAAAAGGTTATGCTATGGTTGTGGATTATATGGATATTAGTGGGCTATGTGTCCACACAAGAGTTGGGCCGACAAGTGTGAAACGGCCAAACAAAAGGCCTCAAACAAGTTAGCCAACCAAAAGAAAAGTGATGGACAAAGCGCTTGTCTCATGAGCAAGAAATTGGGGCATCCTATCAAGAAATGCTCAAAGTACAAAGAGACAAGAAAGGAAGCCCAAGTTGCAACAAGAAGATGCTATGGATGCAATGAGATGGGCCACAAGGTTGATAGATGTCCATATAAGCAAAACAAGCAAAGAGCAAACAAAGGCCGCATATGCTATGCTTGTAGAAGAAAGGGGCATTTAAGCTATGAATGCCCAAATAGTATCACTCCTAAGCCAAACATATTTGTTTATAATGAAATGCTTAGGAAGACCACAAATGGAGTTAGCACTAGCAAGGTGATGTGTTCACCACAAACTAGTACTAAAGCCATTTGGGTGCCTAAGCACTTGTTGACTAACTCAAAAGGACCCAACAAGAGTTGGGTACCAAAGTGTGCTTAGGTTAATGAAGTAGGTACTTGGTGATGAGATGAAGGCTTTGGGGTGGTTGAGCAAGCAAATTGATGATATTCACTCAATCTATCAATCAATTCTTATCATAATCTCTTATATGGTTGACCCGAAGATAATTAAATGAATATATCATCTATTTCATCCTCACCATTGGTAACAAGTACCTAAACCGTATAGGATAGCCACTTTGTATATTTTGTGCTCAACGGCTCACAAATAGGTCTATTTGTGAAATATTAAAAGTGACTAATTAGATTCAATTGAAAAGTATTTTATTTTGCCATATGATGCTTTTAATGGCTCTCTAGTAGAGCAACTTATTTGGTGAGATGCAGGGCATAAAATAAATACTATAGCTAAAACAAAGAATCACAAGCAGCAGGTTATTTGTTTCTGTCCTGCCCCTATTGGACGTGTCTGGTTTTACTATCGGACGTGTCTGGTATGGCCAGGGACAGAAAGAAAGTGTTTCTGTTCTGCATATTCCGGACGTGTCTGGTATACCTACCAGACGTGTGCGGTGAAAGGATCAAGATGCCCAAGAGCGGGGGTGAATTGGGCTAATTCTAAATTTCTTTGCAATAATTAAATCCTATTGTTAGCCTAATTAACCCCTTGTGCCTAGAAAGTGTTTCTAATGTTCTACCACACAAAAAGTCTTGCAACCTAAGTTCCAATCCTACTCTAGCATGGCAATTCTATGAATGTAAAGACAAGTATTGAATTGCTCAAAGTAAATACTCAAAGTAAATGCTCAAAGTAAAGAGAGGAGGAACACGATGATGTTTTGTTGAAGTATCGGAGAGTCACCACTCCCCACTAGTCCTCGTTGGAGCACCTGTGCAAGGGTGTAGCTCCCCCTTGATCTATGCAAGGATCAAGTGCTCTCTACGGGTTGATTCTTCGACACTCCGTTGCGATGAATCACCCACAATCGCTCACAACTTGAGTTGAGTCATCCACAAGCTCTGCCGGATGATCACCAAGCTCCCAATCACCACCAAGCCATCTAGGTGATGGCGATCACCAAGAGTAACAAGCATGAGCTCTCACTTGACCACAACAAGCCTAATGAGAAGGGTGGATGCACACTTTACTACTCTTGATCTTACTAATGAGGGCTCTCTTTGGGATTCTCAAATCTCAATCACCTCACTAGGACCTTGCTCTTCTTGGTACTCTCAAAGGTGTTTCTTAGCTGTTGAAATGAGCAAAAGTACCCCCACACACGAATGGAGGAAGTATTTATAACATAGGCTCAAAAACGAACCGTTATGTGCCTCTGTAGGGTGACTGGACACTCCGGTCATGTTGACTAGACGCGCCAGTCAGTTCACCCCAAACTCTAGTGTTTAAAGTGTGACCGGACGCTGGCCAGCGTTCGGTCAGCACTGACTGGACACGTTCGGTCATGATTTTCCCTCTCTGGAACCTTACTGGAGTCGACCAGACATTGGCCCTTAGCGTTCGGTCACTTGATCTCTCAGCATCCGGTCACTTCTAGACGACTTCACCATGATCAAATGAACTAACTGGACTCTACGCCAATGTCCGGTCAAACCGAAGCCAGCGTCCGGTTAGTATTTGACCCTCCATTCACTTCCAACTTTCAAACGTACGTGAATGAAGTTTGCTCCAATGGATCTAAGGGCTTTTTAGGAGCTACCTAGTGCTAGGTTTAGCAAATGTGCACCACACCTAACCCACTAGACTCACCTAGGTCAAGCTACCCATCCATACTCCCCTTAATAGTACGGCCAAAGGAAAAACAAAGTCCTAAACTACTCTAAGTGTCTCTTCAACACCAAACGACACTTAGAACTAGTCCATCTTTAACCTTGTCATCCATCCTTTGAAAACTGAAATGATTTCCATCATAGGGGCATGACCACCATGATAGCCCAATCAATCTTCATTACCATGACCTAACTTAATTGTCTCTACAAAACACACGTTAGTCATAGTAATCATGTATTGTCATAATCACGGAAACCCAACTAGGGGCCTAGATGCTTTTAATCTCCCCCTTTTTGGTGATTGATGACAATACCACCTCGAGTATGTGAAAGAGTTAAGGTTTTTAACATGCTTGGTTCATATAAGCTTTTGACAATAAGAACAAAAGAGTTAGGCAAGCTTATATGACCTAAGCCAACATGATGTACTCAAAAGATATAAAATAAGCATGAGTACAAGTAATAAAGCTCATTTGTATCGGAGTAAAACGTGGAGGCAAAGCAAATGAGCATAGCATAAGTGATATGACATAAATAATTCAAAGTAGAGAGCACACATGTCATATATCGCGGTCACATAGATATCACTATCACATAAATATAGTTTGATGCATAAAAGTAAACACACAAATGCATAATAGTGTATCACACATAAAACTCTAAATGTAATAAATAGTCTAATAGATAAACTAAGCTCCCCCTAGATATGTCGCTCCTCCTAAGACTATCATACTCGATCCCTCTCCCCCTTTGGTGTCAAACACCAAAACCTAAGGGTCGGTCGGTGGGGCTACATCGGACGAGTTGGGCACTAAGGTACAAGGAGCAAGCTGGAACTGAGTGCCATCATCATCTGACCCTAAGCTCTGAGCTATCTGACCCTCTGTAGCTGGAAGCGACGCTGAAGCGGTCTGGGTCAGATCAACAATTGGAGTTGTTATAGACTGTGCAGGTATGACTAGAGCCGCCTGCTCTGATGATGCCACTGAGGAAGGGAGCGCCTCTATAGTCCCGATAATAGGTGCAACTATAGAAGGACCTGGGACATGCAAATATGGCAGAGTAGGCTGCCCTATCAACTCACTAAAAGTCGCTCCAAGACTCCTGGAGAATGAAGTATCTGGCACTAGTAGCGAGGAAGTCTGAGCCGGTGTGAAGCCCGTCTAGAGATGTAACTGCGGGGCTAACACTGGCGAAGCAAACCACTAGGACACCTGCTCTATAGGTGAAGCAAACTATGCTGGTGGCTGTCCCTGACTCTGAAGCCCACTAGGCTGTAAAGCTGGAGTCATAGAAGTGGTGGCAGGCTAACCAAGCTAGGGTGAAGGCTGTGGCAGTGGAACCCCAATAGATGTCACTACATGCTACATAAATCCAAGAAGCTACTACTATATGAGGAGCTGCTGCTAATGCATGGTCTGCTGCTGCTACTGTATGGCCTACTGCTGCCATTGAAACTCATCCTGCCAAGTCTGAAACTGTGCAAAAGTGGCGCCGGTCTCCTGAGCCTGGCGAACCTGATCCTGCCTCATCCGCTCAAGTATGGCAAGTAGAGCAGGGTCTGTCTGCGGTGCAGGTGAAGCTAAACTAGAGCTACCGGCCTTATGGTTATGACAACATGTAGGCATCTGAGGAATGTCTCGGTAGTCCTCGTCTGAGCTGTCACTGGGGTCGCTCTCGACCATCCCCTCCTGCTAAGCGTCAAGCTCCTCCTCCTCTATAGCTACTATGCCCCTAATAGTCTCATTCTGCTAAGCTATAGTCTCTAGCACCTCTGGTCATCAACTCGGCTGGCTGGGTGTCCTCACTACACTATGTCGAATCATCTGAGTCATGTTGTATGCAGGGAACTCTATAGTGGCACCACTTTACTCTGCCAACATCTCTGGTGGCCTCACAGTAACTGTCCTATGGATCAAGAATGTAATCTAGTGAGCATACGGCAGCTACCTGTGACCCCCTAAATCCCTCTGCAATAGTATCCTCCATCTCTGATAGAAGGAGATCCCAAATATCAAACACTGTCTACTGCATTAGACAGTTCAATAACCACAACTATATGCGAGTCAAGCCCTCGTGATACCCCATTCTCAGAAGCAGTGTCCTCCTCATAATGGCATCAAGCACTCTAGCAGTGGGAGTGAGATCACTAGGTGTCCTGCTAGACCCCTTGCCGAATGGCTCTATGAAGCAGTGGCAGACTAGATCTATAGGGGGCACCATACTGCCATGAGGGCATCTAGGGGGCGTTGTCTGTCCATAGCAGACCTCATGTAGCCAGATGGACTACTCCTAAAGCCTGAGTATCTCTCTGACCCTAGTGCTCGTCAGCCTGTAATCTCTGCCACTGAATGCAAAGTGTATGAATCTGTGCTACGGGTCAATCCAAAGAGAAGCATAGAACTGACGGACCCAAGATGGAACATATAAGCCTATTCGTCCAAGTAAATCTATCAACCCTAGTAGGTAAGATAGGTAGGGGCAAATGTGCTCTCCAGCTGCTGCAACAATGGTCTCAATGTTACACACCCTCTGAGATCTAAATACAGCCCCACTGTTAAGATATGCATTATAGAAATATTTCTACAGAGGTGTGTAGAAACCCTCTGAGGCATGGTCATCCCGCCTCGGTGGAAACCACTGCTCAAAATCCATAAATCTGAGCTGCTGAACCTGCTTGGCCGTGGCGGCCCTAAAATCCAAGTAGGTCATTGGGGGCGAACCCTATGGTCTAGGTGGTGGATGTGAACCCCTTCGCTGAGTCTCTAACCTCAGAGTGATTGGCACACAGGTACGTCCAGAGCGGCAAAGCCATGGCGGAGGTGCCTACTCTGTCTCCATGGCCTGCTCTCCCTCCTGAGTCTATGCTGCTGGCTGTGGCTCCTGCTGTGACCCACCCTAAGGCTGACTCTCATCCAAGACAACTCATCGTCCCGCAACCATGACAGTCCCAGCTAGACCACCATGACGGCGCTCAACCTGCTCTAGTGCAGCTCTCATAGATGGAGAGAGCTGATCTGTGATCTGGACTCCACTCCTAGCACCTCCTGCCTCTACACACTCTGCTACTGCTGCAACTATGGCGACTCTAGCTATATCTACATCTAGATACTTCCACTCTTTGTTGCAAGTTTCTTCGTTGCCTTGCCTTTTGGATCTATAGGCAAGCGAGGCGGGTGTCTCAGATCCTCATCACTGGGACCACCTCCAACATTCTTGACACAAACCATCTAATGGATCTAAAAAGAACAACTACCGCTAACAAGAAACAACTATCAGCTGTCACTTTCGAGGCTTGGCCTTGATCCGTACTCGCGAGCTTGGCCTCGAGTTGACTAACAACTACAAATAGGACCTCAACGGCATTGACTCGCTGCACGATAGAATAGAGGATATACAAATAATCTTAATTATTCATCTAGAGATACGAAACCCTAGGAAGCAAGCAATTAGGGATGAAATTGGAAATGAGGGCTTGCTACTTGATGAACCGGTGAAACGACGAGAAGAGAGACGGATCAGAGAACCATCGGGTCGGCAACTGGAGATTAGGGTTCACAATGCGCAGTGAATCGACTGCTAGGGTGAGGGAACTCGGCGGCGTGAAGCAAGACGGTGGCGTAGCTAGGGCAGCGTGCGACATGGAGGCACGAGCGATGGCGCGCGGCGTGGAGCAACGCGAGCGGCGGCGGCGGCGCACGGCTCAGAGGCACGAGCGGCGGCACGGGCAGGGCGGTGGCATAGGGACTCGGCGGTGGCACAAGTTAGGGCATGGGTGTTGATGTGGCACTGCATTATATGGGGGTCCCCTAACTGTGAAAGAAACGGAAACGAGATAAGAGATTAAATCCCGCACGCTTTCTACTGACCGGACACTCCGGTGGTAGCGACCGGACGCTGCCATCCAGCGTTCGGTCAATTCTAGAGAGGTCCAAATCCCCTGGAATCATGACCGGATGCATCTAGTGAACACCAACCGGACTCAGCCAGAGTCCAGTGCAAGCAGCCTTCATCATCTTCGATCGACCGGACGCTAGATCACCATTTGACCAGACGCTGAAACACCGTTTCAGCGTCCAGTCACTCCTTCTCAGCAGCAGTTCACCTCCTGTGAACTGACCGAACGCTGAACATCAGAGTCCAGTGCAGCGTCCGGTCACCCTTTTTCCAGCAAATCTTCAAAGTCCTTCGTGCTGTCTGTTCCCAATCAAGTTCCAACTCCAATAAGATCCAAATAAACACCAATTGGGACTGATGTGAGTGACCTCTCTCAAACCCTCAAGTTTTTCAAAATATTTTGCCTTAGGCTATAATTCTTTTTAAGAAAATAGGCAATAAGAGGGCAATTGAAGATAAACAACAAAGCAACATTCATCCATATGCAATGCGATACTTGAAAATAAATCTAGTTGCTTGTCAAGTTTGATCCAAGGTTAAGCTTCTTCACACGTTTTACGACGGTTATCTTAACCATGTTAGACAAGCCCTATATGCATTACCAAAAATTAAACATGTTGTGTATTACAATGCAATGCAAGGGACAACACAAGCTCATTTTTTAGTGAAGTTACTAAAATCAAGAACATTGAGTTCATTCCGCAATCGACAAAAAGTCGTCTCATCTAGCGGTTTAGTGAAGATATCCACCAATTGATCCTCGGTCCTTACACCTTCTAATGATATATCATTTTTAGCAACATGATCTCTAAGAAAGTGATGGTGGATATCTATGTGCTTGGTGCAAGAGTGTTGAACCGGATTATTTGTAAGTTTTACGGCACTTTCATTGTCGCACAAAAGAGGTACTTTTTCTAGAACTACACCATAGTCTAGCAAAGTTTGTTTCATGTAAAGTATTTGTGCACAGCAAGCACCCGCGGCAATGTATTCCGCTTCGGCGGTGGATAAGGCCATACTATTTTGTTTCTTGGAGGACCAAGACATAAGTGATCTACCAAGCAAATGGCACCCTCTAGATGTGTTTTTTCTATCAACTTTGCAACCGGCATAATCTAAATCGAAATAGCCAACTAATTCAAATATAGCTCCTTTGGAATACCAAAGGCCAATGCTTGGTGTGTGCTTGAGATACCTAAGGATTCTTTTAACGGCTATCAAATGAGTTTCCTTAGGATTAGCTTGAAATCTAGCACACATACACACACTAAACATGATGTCAGGTCTAGATGTGGTTAAATATAGCAAGCTACCAATCATAGAGCGGTAGAGAGTTTGATCAACCATGTTACCTCCCTCATCTAGGTCAAGATGTCCATTAGTTGGCATTGGTGTCTTGATTAGCTTACATTCATCCATCTTGAATCTCTTGAGAAGATCATTTGTATATTTCTCTTGAGAGATGAAAATCCCTTCTCTCTTTTGTTTGACTTGAAAACCAAAAAAGAATATAAGCTCTCCAATCATTGACAACACAAACTCCTTTGACATCAATTCACCAAACTCTTTCCAAGAATCTTTATTTGATGATCCAAAGATGACATCATCAATGTACACTTGACAAATGAAGATGTGCCCATCAAGCTTCTTGGTGAATAGTGTGGTGTCGACCTTCTCGATGGTGAAGCCCTTCTCAATGAGGAAGTCCCAAAGGCGCTCATACCAAGCTCTTGGGGCTTGCTTAAGCCCATATAATGCCTTGGACAACCTATAAACATGATTAGGATATCTAGGGTCTTCAAACCTGGGAGATTGATCAACATAGACTAGTTCATTAATAAAGCCATTTAAAAAAGCACTTTTCACATCCATTTGATATAATTTCATTTCATGATGTGATGCATATGCAAGGAGGATATGAATGGCTTCTAGTCTTGCATCTGGTGCAAAGGTCTCTCCCAAATCCAATCCTTCAACTTGAGAGAACCCCTTTGCAACGAGTCTTGCCTTGTTCCTCACAACTACACCTTAATCATCTTGCTTGTTGCGGAACACCCACTTTGTTCCAATGACTCTTGCACCTTTTGGCCGCTCTTCAAGAGTCCAAACTTCATTGCAGGTGAAGTTGTTCAACTCTTCATGCATGGCATTTATCCAATCTAGATCTTGAAGAGCTTTTTCTACCTTGGTAGGCTTATAGCAAGAGACGAAAGAGTGATGAGTAATAAATGAAGCAAGTTTTTGTGAGCGAGTCATACACCCTTTGATGGACTTCCTATGATGAGATCTTGTGGATGATCTTGTAGTAGAGGTGTATTTCTTCTATTGACCACTTGAGGAGAAGGTTGTGGAGCATCAACATCTTGTGCTTGTACCACCATTTGATCATGGGAGACATGAGTATCTTCATTTTCTACTCTCCCATCTTTATCACAATCTTGTGGCACACTTGATGAAGAAGGTGGATCAATCACTTGTGCACCATCTTCATCATCTTTAGGCTTGATGTCTCTAACCAGAATGTTCCTCATAGCCTCCCTCAATGGTTCATCACCTACATCATCAAGATTATCATGTGCTCCTTGGGATCCGTTAGATTCATCAAATTCTACATCATATGTTTCTTCAACCAAGTTGGTGGTATGATTAAATACTCTATATGCTTTGGACTTTAATGAGTAACCAACAAGAAAACCAACATCACAATGTCTTTGAAACTTCCCTAGGTGTTGTCACTTCTTGTAGATGTAGCATTTGCAACCAAACACCCTAAAGAAGGAGACGTATGGCTTCTTCCCATTGGGCAACTCATAAGGTGTCTTGCTAAGGGACTTTTGAAGAAATAGGCAGTTAGATGCATAGCATGCAGTGTTGATAGCTTCCGCCCATAGAGCTTCGGGGTGTTGTACTCATCTAGCATTGTTCTTGCAAGAGTGATCAATGTCTGGTTCTTTCTCTCAACTACACCATTTTGTTGAGGAGTATATGTTGCGGAGACCTCATGCTTGATCCCAACTTCATCACAATAGGCTTCTATGTTTGTGTTGTCAAATTCCTTCCTATTGTCACTTCTAATCTTCTTGAGCTTCACTTCAAATTCATTCTGTGCTCTCTTGGCAAACTTCTTGAAGCAAGATGCAACTTTGGATTTGTCATGAAGGAAGAATACCCATGTATATCTTGAATAGTCATCAATAATCACAAGACAATAAAGATTTTCTTCCAAACTCTTGTATGTTGTTGGTCCAAATAAATTCATGTGAAGGAGTTCTAGCACTCTTGTGGTTGACATGAAAGCTTTGGTTGGATGAGTATTTGCAACTTGCTTGTCGACTTGACATGCACTACAAAGCTTGTCCTTCTCAAACTTCACATCCTTCAACCCTCTCACCAAATCATTATTCATTAACTTCTTGAGTGAGCTCATCCCAACATGAGCAAGTCTTCTATGCCATAGCCACCCAAGTGTTGTTTTGGTGAATAGGCAAGTCTTCAAATTTGCATCTTCAGAGGTGAAATCCACTAGATATAGGTTGTTGTATCTAAATCATTTGAATGTCACTTGATCATCATCCTTCTTAGATACAACAACTTCCTTCTCGATGAACAAGCATTGGAAGCAAAGATCACACAATTGTCCAACGGATAGCAAGTTGAAGCTCAATGAAGCAACATATAACACATTTGAGATAGAATGATCATTTGATATTGCCACTTTGCCCAATCCTTTAACCTTGCCCTTTGAGTTATCTCCAAATGTGATTCTTTCTTGTCCATCTACTTCTTCATCTAGTGATGTGAATATACGAGGGTCACCGGTCATATGTTGTGTGCAACCACTATCAATAACCTAATGACTTCCACCGGTCTTGTAGTTCACCTACACACAAGAGATCAAGCTTTAGGAACCCAAACTTGTTGAGGGCCCTTCACCTTCTCAACAAGTGACTTTGCAATCCAAATTTTCTTCGACCTATTCTTGTTTTGAGGTCCTAAGAACATGACTTTCATCTTTCCACTAGAATCCTTTCTAAGCATGTAGTGAGCATTGAAGGCAAAAGGTCTAGCATGCTTGGGCAAGGGTTGTGGTGGTGGAGTTTGGCACTTATGGGCAAAGTGACCTTCTTGTCTACACTCAAAACATGTCTTTGGCTTTGGCTTTGACTTATGTTGTTGTTGAGCTTGAGCCTTCTTCTCTTGGTTTGCCAAATACCCAATGCCACTTCTATCCATCTTCATGACGGTGTTCATAAGTAGCTCACTTTGTAGATACTTGCCTCTTGTGAACTTGCTAAATCCAATCTTGAGATGCTCTTTCTCCAATTTGAGCTTCTTATTTTCTTCCTTGAGAGCATCATTATTTTTCTCTTCCTTGAGCTTCTTATTCTCTTCTCATTCTCAAGGATCAAGTCAACATCATGATCAAGAGTTTCTTGCACAATAGTGTTGTGGCTTTTGATCTCTTCAAGATCTTTCTTGAGCTTTTCATTGTCATTCTTTAGCTTGACAAACTCATCATAATCATTGGCCTCAACCACTTGCTTGCCCTTGCTACTAGAACTTTGCTCAATGCTCTCAATGATCAAATCATACATGATGTAGCTATATCAATCTTAACAACATCGTTAGTAGCATCATGTGGCTCATTGGATAAGAACTCTTGAGCAATAACAAGATCATCATGATTGATCTTTAAAGTTGTATATTCTTCTTTTAGCTTGTTATGCCTAGTGATGAGCTCATTATGTATCCTCTCAAGTTTATCATGTTTATCTCTAAGCTCTTTCTTAGAAGATTTGAGTTCCTTGAGTTTGTATGATATAGTATCATTTGCTTCTCTAAGCTCAATACTAGCCTTTTCCGCCATATCACATTTTGCTAAAAGTGAATCATTCTTAGCTTCTAGCTTTTCATTCTTAGCTCTAGTCTTTATAATGATCTTAGTGTATTGTTTTAGCAAACTAACAAGATCATCATAAGAAGGTGATTTATATTCATCATCATCACTATCGATATCATCATTACTAGCATGTTCATCACCACTACTATCATCATCATTTGATACCTTGCGATCACTCTTGGCCATAAGGCATAGGTGTGTAGAGGATGATGGCGGTGGTGGCGGTAAAGATGATGAAGAGTCAATTACAATGGCGGCCACCTTCTCGTTGTCACTATCATCATCGGATGAGCCACTAGATGAATCAATGTCCATGAGCCAATCATCAATGATGTATGCCTTTCCACTCTTCTTCTTCTTGTGGAAGTCCTTCTTTTTGCCATCTCTCCTCTTGTATGGTTTGTTTTTCTTCTTCTCATCTTCTTCTTCATTACTTGAGTCATCTTTCTTGCCCTTGTACTTGTTCTTGAACTTATCTTTCTTGGGCTTGGTGCATTGGTGTGCTAGATGACCAAGTTCTCTACAATTGTAGCAATCCATCTTGGAGATTGGTTTCCTTCTAGAGCTAGTGAAGAACTTCTTCTTCTTGCCATCGAACTTGATGCCACTCTTGTTGAGCTTCTTTAGCATCTTGGTGGTTTTTCTCACCATGAGGGCAAGACTTGCATCAACTTCATCATCACTTGAGCTCTCATACTCAAGTCTTGCTTTGCCCTTCTCTTGGCTAGCTTTGAATGCTAAGTCCTTGTCTTTCTTCTTGGTAGAGGATGAGCCATCTTGTGGTGTGATGTGCATATACATCTCATGGGCATTGATCTTTCCCAAGATTTTTGTCGGTGTAGCGGTGGAAAGATCACCTTGATGAAGCACGGTCACAATATGCCCATATTTGTCAATGGAGAGGACACTCAAGATCTTTCTTACAACATCGGATGGTTGCATTTGAGTGAGTCCAAGCCCATTGACTTCCTCTACAAGAATATTCAAGCGTGAGTACATTTCATTAGCACATTCTTTAGGAAGCATCTCAAAAGAGTTAAGCTTTTTCATGACAAGATGATAGCATTCCTCATGCTCACTCTTTGTTCCCTCATGGAGCGCACAAACGTCCGACCATAGTGCATGGGCATCTTTGTGGTTCCTCACCCGGTCAAACACATCTTTGCAAAGGCCTCTAAAGATGGTGTTTCGAGCCTTTGCATTCCATTTCTCATAATTTACCTCATCACCTTGTAGGTGTGTAGCATCCTGAGGTTTTAGGAAGCCATGTGAGGCAGCTCTAAGTATTCCAACATCTAGAGCTTCTAAGTACGCCTCCATACGAATTTTCCAATATGGAAAATCATTCCCCTCAAAGATAGGAGGAGGTCCATCCCCATGAGACATCTTTCTCTAGGCGGTTAAGCCTAAATACATGAGCACGAGGCTCCGATACCAATTGAAAGGATCAAGATGCCCAAGAGGGCGGTGAATTGGGCTAATTCTAAATTTCTTTACAATAATTAAATCCTATTGTTAGCCCAATTAACCCCTTGTGCCTAGAAAGTATTTCTAATGTTTTACCACACAAAAAGCCTTGCAACCTCAGTTCCAATCCTACTCTAGCATAGCAATTTTATGAATGTAAAGACAAGTATTGAATTGCTCAAAGTAAATACTCAAAGTAAATGCTCAAAGTAAAGAGAGAAGGAGAAACGCGGCGATGTTTTGCCGAGGTATCGGAGAGTCGCCACTCCCCACTAGCCCTCGTTGGAGCACCCATGCAAGGGTGTAGCTCCCCCTTGTCTGCGCAAGGATCAAGTGCTCTCTACGGGTTGATTCTTCGATATTCCGTCACGGTGAATCACCCACAACCGCTCACAACTTGAGTTGGGTCATCCACAAGCTCCGCCGGATGATCACCAAGCTCCTAATCACCACCAAGCCATCTAGGTGATGGTGATCATCAAGAGTAACAAGCACAAACTCTCACTTGACCACAACAAGCCTAATGAGAAGGGTGGATGCACACTTTGCTACTCTTGATCTTACTAATGAGGGCTCTCTTTGGGATTCTTAAATCTCAATCACCTTACTAGGACCTTGCTCTTTTTGGCACTCTCAAAGGTGTTTCTTAGCTGTTGAAATGAGCAAAAGTACCCCCACACACGAATGGAGGAAGTATTTATAACATGGGCTAAAAAATGAACCATTATGTGCCTCTACGGGGTGACCGGACGCTCCGGTCATGTTGACCGGATGCGCCAGTCAGTTCACCTTGAACTCCAGTGTTTAAAGTGTGACTGGACGCATCCGGTCGTGATTTTTCCTCTCTGGAACCTTACTAGAATCGACCGGATGCTGGCCCTCAGTGTTTGGTCACTTGACCTCTCAGCATCTGGTCACTTCCAGATGACTTCACCTTGATCAAATGAACTGACCAGACTCTACACCAGTGTTCGGTCACATCAAAGCCAGCGTCCGATCAGTATTTGACCCTCCATTCACTTCCAACTTTCGGACATACGTGAATGAAGTTTGCTCCAATGGATCTAAGGGCTTTTTAGGAGCTACCTAGTGCTAGGTTTAGCAAGTGTGCACCACACTTAACCCACTAGACTCACCTAGATCAAGCTACCCATCCATACTCCCCTTAATAGTACGACCAAAGGAAAAACAAAGTCCTAAACTACTCTAAGTGTCTCTTCAACACCAAACGACACTTAGAACTAGTCCATCTTTAACCTTGTCGTCCATCCTTTGAAAACCGAAACAATTTCCATCGTAGGGGCATGACCACCATGATAGCCCAATCGATCTTCATTACCTTGACCTAACTTAATTGTCTCTACAAAACACACGTTAGTCATAGTAATAATGTATTGTCATTAATCACCGAAACCCAACTAGGGGCCTAGATGCTTTATTGTAGGAACCAGAACAGTAATAGGATTGCAACTGAGTCTTTGATCCATATATCTTCATATATCCATAATTTACTTAGAAGCTTGTGGTTTACCAAATCTAAGTGGATTGTGAGCATCTCTTGAACTCAAATTTAAATATGGCAAATTATTTGGTTGTGGATCAAAATAGAAAATTGACTCCCAAATTCTTAATAGAATAAAGTGCTAGATAAAAGTCATTCAAATTACTTAAAGCACTTATTTAGGGGGAGCTCAGTTTCTATTTTGCAACTTGTGGACTAACAAATTTTTCTAGCATTCTTTGTAGACCTTTGGATGAAAAATTGATTTTGTATCTAGCATGATTATTTGGCAATTAAGGTCAACATAAAGATTATCATGTTATGTATCTTCTTAGTGGTATTCTTGTGGGCTCAAGGCAAAGGTATGTATTTACATACATGCATTTATAAGTGCATCTAAGGCCCTTTATATGTTAGAATGTGCATTTGTGTGACATAGGAGAGATGTTTTTCAAAACCCATAACTAGCATGTGTAGATGGTGTGAATTTGAAAAACTATTTGAATCTTGGTCTTTGTGACCTAGCCTTATCGTGTGATAATTATAGCTCACCTTGATTGTTTGATTGACTAATTATACATGACTTGGCTTTCTTAAGTCCACAGTCTACTGTCTCACAATATCTCTCTCAAGTAATCAAAATCTATATATGCCAAATATTTGGAAAATAGAAGTGATACTCATGGCATTTGGATAAGAAAAGTAATTACACCTTATTTGGATCAAGGACATACATGTTTTTTGGATCAAGAAATGATAGAGAAGGGGATTAGAATTAAGTGAATGAACTTTGAAAAAAAACAGCTAGCCCACAAATACCGGACGTGTTCGGTGTGCAGTCCGGTATGAGCGGGGTTATAAAACGGCTGGTACTCCTTCAGCCCTGGTCCTTTATCTATCTTTTTTCTCCTCCAAGCCGACACAGCCACCGCTGTTCCACCAAAATTGGCGATCGGGTGATTCCACTGAGAAAAAGAAGAGAGAGAGATTGGATCAGAGGAGATTTGCATCAAGATCGAAGGCTCTAGGACTTGGATTTCCAATCACATCTTCATTCACTCTCTCAAGGTACCATAATCCCAAACCTCATCCGATCTAAGTGGTTAGGGCACGATTTTGAAATCCCTTTAGTAGAGATGCTACATTACCTGTCTAGAAGCAATGCCCAAAGTTTGGATTGGATTGGTTGAAGATTGAGCGAAGGACCCCGGTTAGGGTTGCTGTCCGCTCATACCGGACGCATTTGGTATGGAACAACAGAGCAGGTGTTGCTCCCTTGTTTCAATCTTCTTAGTGGTTGATTCTTAGGACTAAGTTTAATTATCTATTGTGTTTTGTGAACCTTATGACCTAGTTTGGTTGAGGTGATTGCAAAGCATAGGATAATTACTCTTATTTCTATGTTTCAACTAAAATAAGCTATCATTTGGGCATGTATCTAAAATTCCTTGCAAACCTTTAGATACAGGACATCAGCCATGAGTGGAAGACAGGAGCCTAGGTCCAAGCATAGGCATAATCCAGTACTAGAGAAATACAAGAAGGCAAGGCAGGACATGCATCCCAAATACAGTCAGTAGGAGTAGGGCAGCAGTAGGGGTCTCTCCAGAGCTACTAGGGGTGCTCCATAGTACATAGAGGGAGATAGTAATTCTTCCTCTGACACTGATACAAAAGAGTATAGAGTGGAGGCCAGTACCATAAAGAGGAAGAGCACTGATAGAGATTCAAATAGTGGCAGCTCAGATGATGAGCAAGAGATTGAGGAGGAGCAGGCAGCACCTCCAGCTCAGCACCAACCAGGTTAGGGTATGCACTATGGCTTACTTGAGACACATCCACCTAGTGTACCCTCTTATGTGTCTAGAGTTGACTATCGAGGGAAAGGCATGACCAGAAGAGCCAGAGATGAGAGAAGAATTGATCCAAAGGGCTTGCCTAGGATTCAGTTTGATCATCGATTTTAGACAGCCTTTCATATGGACTTCTACACCAGTGTGATGCTCACCAGGAACCCAGTGATTGCTAGGTCTTAGAGGATTGACTGGCAATACGTTAGAGAATTGTAGAAGGCCTCCATTGATCATGCTATTAACATTTGCCAGCATATAGGGGTTTATGAGATTATGGAGTTCTAGCATGACTAGAACACAGAGGTGATTGCTCAATTCTATGCCACTCTATATGTTGAGGAGGATGAGAGGTGTATGCACTGGATGCTTGAGGGCTAGCGGTATAGTGTTGATTATGATGCTTTTGTAGCTCTACTTGGCTTCTTAGATGATGATCTTTAGAAAGATAAGATCCACATAGAGCAGGTGTTGCCTCTAGAGTAGCTCACCTACATGTATCCACCAAGAGGTGAGAGAGGAGCAGTAGGGATAGGATGTTCAGGAAGACCATTGACTGCAAGGGTGGAGACAAGGGCAACATTGTAGATTACTCTAGGAACTTGCTCCACAGGATGGCTCTAGGTGCATGGCCCTTTAGTGTCTTTGACTTCATATGGTGCGAGATCAGGAGCGTTGGTGAGAGGCCCCTCAAGGGCTATGGTTTTGCTCCCTACATTATGCACATGATTGAGTAGGTCATAGGGCATACCTTTGAGTATGACAAGGTACATAAGGCCCTAAAGATTATTGTAGACTTGCCTGAGATTGGGGTACCTCTAGCAGGACCAGGAGGAATAGCAGCAGCACCAGAGGTAGATGCACCTATAGGTGGTGCAGTAGCAGGAGGAGCTTCCCCTCTACCACATGCTCCTTCATGTTCTTATTCACGTCACCGTAGTCCTCCTTTTCCTATTCGTAAGATGTTCAGTGCTATCTTTGGGATGTGCAAGGACATACAGGTCAGACAACAAAAGGAGAGGGAGGCTAGGAGGAAGGACACTCGGACTTTGAAGCAGATTGCTGCTAAACTTGAGCTTGATCCTCCTAGGTCTCCACTGTTAGATGAGGGAGCCAGTGAGTCTGAGACTAGCAGCAGGCCAGGTATGACAGAGAGTATACTGAGTTTCTTCAGTGACAGCAGCAGCAACAGGCACCAGAGCGTCCTAACACTTTACAACTACATGCTCGAGTGCCTACTCACTCTCAGCCATGTCCTAGTGCTATAGATGAGTATGTTTCAGACTGGTGGAGTGACCTCACAGGTGGTTTCGGCTACTATGAGTCTGGTGGCTATGACCCGTTTGGTGCAGGTGGTTCTCATCTAGCCAATGCTCCATGCTCAGATGATGAGGATATTGGTGGAGATGAAGATAATGATGAGTGATCACAGCTTTTAGAGAAAGCTTGTAGCCCCTTTGTCCTTAGTATGTCATTGTTGGACCTTTGTGGTGATCGATGACAAAGGAGGAGAGAGACTGATTAAAGCTTTAGGATATTTGTTTTATTTGCTTATCTTTGTACCTGAAGATATGTATTGCAGGCCGTAGTTTTTGAGCTTCATTGATGTATCTTGAGTTTGAGATAGATTGTATCATGTGAGAGATGAGACTTATACTTATGCTTTATCTATGTATCTCTTGAGACATGATCTTTATTTACATATCAGTGGCTTGTGGACTTGAGAAAATATGTAATGAGTGTTATGTGTGACATATATGTGTTGTATTTATTTTCATAACGACTATGAATGCTAGAATGAAAATATTTGAGGTGATGCCTTTATATTTATTCTTCTGTCATATATCTTGTCATATGCATCACGGTTTTACTTTGTTCACACACACATGCACCCCACGGATGCAATGATTTAGGGGTAGTCTCCTATATGTTTTAGTATGTGCAATTGACATTTAAGGTCATTTTGTGAATTCTAATTATAAGCACATATTAAGGGGGAGCCCCTCATAAATCATTAAACCTAAAAGCTTAAATGTTTATATTCTTTTATAAGCTTTAATCAAGTTGTCATCAATCACCAAAAAGGGGGAGATTGAAAGTGCATCTAGCCCTTTAGTGGGTTTTGGATGATTGAATGACAACATGATTAAAGGGTTAACCCGTTTGCTAAGTGTGGACAGGTAATAGGTTATCTCACAGGCACTTAATGAAAGCCAAAATGATGTGTTGTTGTATAAACAATCTAGTTCAAGCATAAGACAACAATGCAAATGGAATTCATGCAAAGGCTTATTTATTGTGGGATTTCCATGTACTATGCGAAAGCAAGCCTGGTAAAAATTAGTTGATGAGACATGAGGGATTGCATATGGAATGGTCTCATATTTGAAGCTTGCTAAATCAAAATGAAAAGATAACAATACAAATGAATGGATGATTCAACACAAGATGTGACTTGATGACTTGAGATGGTGAAGATAGCAAGGAAAGGCTTCGAGGTACTAAGCAAGGGTGAAGGGCAAGCGATGACTTGGTGGCCGAAGAACCTAGCTAGGGTGAAGAAGAAAGTACTTGCATTTAGTTGAGATACTAATTAAGCTATGATGGTCATATTGATGTGGAGGATCAAATCTATATTGATTTGGAGTTATTCATATTTGATGAATGGAATCAAGTCACGTGCTCAAGATGGCTATGCTCAAGTGTAAAGATCAATATCAACTTGTTGGCAACCTCACTTGATGAAGATTAAAAAAAGACGGCATCAATTCAAAAGTGATCAACTCAAGCGGTATAAATTCGTTTTTTATTAGATCTTGAGTTTAATAGGTATATCGCACTATTAAGAGGGATGCATCATGTTGATAGATAATTATTCATAAGTGCTCATGCCAACCCATGTGAGTTTTGAGTGTTTGAGAATCAAAAGAGCTAACCTATTTTTTTGTTGGTCTAGCAATACCGGACGTGTCCGGTATTTGCCCAGCAATGGTAAAGTTGTTCTCGGGCTAGTTCATTGGGAGTTCCGATGTGAGTCGGGAGTTCCGATATCTCGCGCTTTAACTGACTTAGAGAGTTCACTGTTCTGGTCATACCAGACGTGTCCGGTATTCATACCAGACATGTCCGGTATGGACGGCCAGAGGCCAATGGCTAGTTTTCAAAAGCCTTGAGGGGTGGGAGTTCCGACATGAGTCGAGAGTTCCAACGGTCGAGAGTTTCGGCATGCGTTGGGAGTTCTGACACCTCACACACTTTAACTCAGTTAACATAGTTTTCAAATGTGCTGAGGGTCAGGAGTTCCAATGTGAGTCGGGAGTTCTGACGGTCAGAAGTTTTGGCATTCATCGAGAGTTCTGATGCCTCACAACACCACTGTAACTCAGTTATCGTTGGCGTAATGTAAGTCATACTGGATGCATGGCAACGGCTATAAAATGGCTAGTTTTTCCAAGGGGGCTATAAATACCCCCAAGCCTCCACCTTTGGAGGTTACTAATTCTGCTGATACACATACACATTTTTTAGCCTTCCAACTCTCCCAAACCCTCTCTTAGTGAGTGTGTGATCCAAATCACAAAATCCATTTGTGGGTTAAGAGAGAATTTGAAAAAAAGAGAAAGCCACCACTTGAGCACTTATGCATATTATCAATCTCATGATTCATATTTATTACTCTTGGACTCTTCGGTCCTAAACGGCTAGGCATCGCCGGAGAGCACCTGAGAGATTGTGGTGTGCCTTAGAAAGTTTGTAACGGTTGATTTTGCCATCTCGGAATCAACTAGTGGAAGGAGGAAAATGAGTTGGAAAAGACTCTGGCTAGAGTGACCTTCATGGTATCCTCTAGGGCTGACCTTCGTTGGGTCACCCGCAGCCCCCTCAACGAAGAGTAGGACTCAAACAAGTCCGAACTTTGATAAAACAAATATCGTGTCTCAATTCGCATTTTATTTGATATTTGTGTTGCTCTAGCTCTTGTGTAGGTTCTCTGTGTATATTGTCATCTCTAGTAGATACCTGTAGTTTGGTTTGAAGATAGAAATCGAAAGGAACAAGTTTGGGGCTACTCTGCAGAAACCGTGCATACCGGACACGTCCGGTATTTCCTGCCTGTGCTTAATATATTTATTCTCTGTTCTAACTTTGTGTTGCAGGGTTGTAGCTTCTATATATATTATTTATACCTTATATACTCTATGTCTAATTTGTGAGGGGTGGTATTACTTGTTATTTGGAGTTTCCATTTTAGAAACTCCCTTTACTAATCATTTGTGCATTTAAAGGTGTTAATTTTCAAAAATGCCTATTCATCCCCTGTCGATGAAATATGGTCGGCAGTCTACCTAGGGGTATGCCCAAGGTAGTAGATTATCGGCAGACAGATGCACAAGCTACAAGCAAGATGGTGATACAAGGCAGACACAAGATTTTATCTAGGTTCGGCCGCCGTAAAGGCGTAATACCTACGTCCTGCGTCTAATTGTACTGCTATATGTCAATGAGAGATGTTTTTAGAGGGGTCCCCTGCCTGCCTTATATAGTCCGGGGGGCAGGGTTACAGATCTGGAAACTAATCCTAGCCAATTATAATTGCCATAGGTGGCCGGATAAGGATTCCTATTCTAACCAACCAGGATCTTGCTTGATCTCCAAATCCGCCTTGATTCCTTGCGCGGGATTCCGAACAGGTTGCCCGAGCCGCGCGTCGTCTTCCAATGGGCCGGACCCCCTGATCCGAGCCGGCCCAAGCCTAGCCGTAAGGGTATAGGGATTAATACCCCCATAGCTAGTCCTCGAGCACCATGTATTATGCTACGACACGCCGTTCGATCTCCTTCGACTAATGCGATCCGTCTTCATGTCATCTCCAACTGATTGAAACATTGACCAATCGAATGTGCCAGCATTCTGGTCAGAACAGAGAGCAGCAGACCACAATTATAGCCAAAGATTCCGATTGTCTGAAGAATGCATGGTGCTCTAAAGAAAAAAAAGAAAAAGATTTCTTTCCTTATCAAGTGTGCCCACTTGTATTTCTGAAAAGAAATGTAAGTGACCCTTGGATAATAGTAATTTTGGCAATTAGTCAAAGCGTAGGGGTCGATAAAATAAGCACATTCACCGCAAGGTGAAGTGTGCCCACTTAGTCCCCGAGCCTGGTAGTAGGTGACGTAGGCACGTGGTGCTAGGGTCTAAAAAGAATTTTCACTGAAGTTAAGAATCCAATCGTCGTACAAGCAATACGAGATGCACCGGCAGGTGCATCGTACCGATGTAGTCCCCGAGCTTGCTGGAAGGCGAAGTATAAGCCTTGTAGCAAGGTCTAAATAAATGCCTCTCGACTATATGTAAGTACAAATCACATGTAGCCGAGGAGAGTGGTCTCCGAGCAGTGGTCGGAACAGTCCCTGAGCATGGTAGTGGTCTGAAAAGTCCTCTAGCGCGGTAGTGGTCGGAGCAGTCCCCGAGCACGGTAGTAGTCGGAGCAGTCCCCGAGGACGGTAGTGGTCTGGACGGTCCCTGAGCATGAGAGGTGCGGCGAAGAACCAACTGCCACTTGTACTATTATTTGGTGTATTTATTTATCTTCTTACTCTGTCAAGTCCAATCTAACACGTCTGGTAAAAAAAGTAGATGTGTATAGCACTTCATACTGCCTTCTTGTCCTTTCAAGCAAACAGTTACGTGGCCCTGTAAGTAGGTGCGTCAGTGTGGGCCCCCTCACACTGGTAATGAAGAGGCGCATACACTGATAACGAAGAGGCGCATACACTGGCATAGATCTCGAGGTTATGAAAACAACCATCTATGGCGCGTGCGCACATCTCCCAAGAATCTTGGGCAGATGAAATGGCAAAACTCTTCGTTAAATATAGTATAGAATTGGTAAGTTACTTTTTACCAAACCCTATTACCATTCGCTGCCGCAGCCTTCTTCTTCCTCTTGCCAACCCTAATACCTCCGAAATGACCACCAAATCAATCCTCCACCGTTTCCTTGTTCATCAGCAAGGCCGGATTCATGGTGAAAAGTGACGCCCAGAAGAAAGCAGGAGTCATGGCAAAGGAGTGGTGGAAGTCGAGAAGCAATGAGCAGACCATCGAAGACCTCGTCCTCATGGGAGTATTCCACAACAAGGAACTCGTAGGATGGCGCACGCTAGAGGGCGAGGGGTACCCCGATCCACAACTAGGTGGGATTGTGGTTTTCGAAGACTTCTTCAAGCGGGGTTTTGGGGTTCCAGTGCACCCTTTCCTTTAGGGGCTCTGTCTGTACTACGAGGTTGGGATTTGCAATCTGCATCCCAACTCGATTCTCCTTGTCTCCACCTTCATTCATCTTTGCAAAGCATATGGCGGCTTCCAACCCCATTTTGACTTCTTTCATCATCTTTTCTGTCTATGGAAGAAAGGAAGCGGTGGCTCAAAGATAGCCGGAGGTGTGTACCTCAACCTCCATGGCGGGATGAAGGCCCAATACTTGCACTACCCTTGGAACATGTCGCTTGATGACTGGTACAAGAAGTGGTTCTACATCCATGAAGAGCCGAACACGATCACACTGTGCGACATGGGGTTCATTTCAGAGAAGACCAGCTAGTCGGAGAAGCCCAAGCACCTAGAATAGATTCTAGAACTACTTGGGATGATCCCATGGAAGAAATTGGACGGTCAGAGTGTGGTCGGGAACTTCATTAGCCAAAGGATCCAGCCCTGCCAAAGGAGGGTACATCCCAGCTATGAGTACCAAGGTAGCGCAGACCCAATGAGGATGAGGCAGGAGGCGCTTGATAAGATCGAAGTCCAGGCCAGAATTGGAGAGCTATTTGACTTAGCTGATCCAAATTATGTTAGATTGAGCGCCATTGAGCACGCTTTCAAGCTCGCCCGACCTACCCCAAAGGTAACCCATCTTGCCTTGTACCCGTAGTCTTATATTGTAATAGGAACTTATTGTGTTATCTCCTTTTTGTTTCCTAGATTAATGGTCGGGATAGAGCAACGGTGTTTGTGTCGCCACCCCCTGGTGTAGAATGGCCACAAGTTGCTGACCCAACCACCTAGACCAGCGTCAGTGTCAAGGACGTCGATTGGGCCGTGCTTGGAGTTGGAGAGGAAGCAGCGACCATTGCTGCTGGTAAGCGGTCGACGGCCAGGAAGCGTCGTTAGGCAATCTTGACTTTGTCAGACGACAACACAGAGGATGCAGACATCTTTCGACTCATCCCTCAAAAGAGGAGGAGGCAACTAAAGTCGACGAAGCAAGGTGGCTCCTCCGTGCTGGTGGGACCCACATCACCGACCACTGCAGCGCAGAGGACAAGCAGTGGAGGGGTCGAGCACCAAGCCCCAGCGTCGGTGCTGGATGTAGAGGGAGACCAGGTGTCACTCGCACAGCATCTGGAGCAAGCACAGCCAAAGAGGTGCGCCTTCGCCACATCATTCCATGCTTCCAACATGTAAGTATTTGTAACCTTGATGTAAGCTTGCAATTTATATTGATTACGGTTGCCTTCTAAATTTATCTCGGATATACTAGGTCGGCGTCCACCGAAAATCTGGACCAACTAGCCGGGAGCGGTGTGGCGCCGCCAGCAATTTTGGAGAAGACTGCCCAGCAGTCGGCCATGGAAAAAACCATAGCAGAAGGTCCGTTGGAGCCTCAGCACACAAGCAGCTAGACAACAGCCCCTAAGCAGGTGGTCAAGGGAAGAGCCGAGCCAAGCACAAGTGCTCCGAGCACCAACCCTACGGAGGGCGACACCTTAGCACTAGGGGTAACATGTCAGACCAAGGAGCAGTTGCTAGAGTCGAGAGCACAGAGCACGTTTGTCGATGCTGTAGCCCGTGGGAAGGCCATAGTGATCACAAAAACTACTAACTCTAGACCAGCACCGGTACCTAAAGAAGAGGCCGAAGAGGACGAAGTAGAAGAGGTCCTAGGCCATCCACAGGATAGGCGACAACATGTATATGTGTCGCGCTGGCAAAATGACCAATGGGTTGTTCATGAGGAAATCCTAGAGGTCGAAGAGACCAAGAAGGTTGAACGAGCGGCGAAACGACTGGTGATGGAGGTCCAGGTATGTTTTGCTTCATCACCTGACCTTGCTGTGTAGTCAAACTTTCTTACTTAGCTTTTTGCACATAGGACTTAATGAAAACTGCAAGGTATCGTAAGAAATGCTTCGACCAGATCGAGGGGATCACTGCAAGCAATAGAGAGCTGACGGCGGAAGTGGAACGCTTACGTCACCGACTTGAAGCCACCAACCATGAGAGGACGGAAAAAGAGTCCTAGAACCAGAACCTGGTCATCCTACTTAGTAACAAGGAGCAGGAAAGAACAAGTAAGTAGTCACTTTATCACAACGAGTGCATGACAAGTGTTGTTGAGTTGTTGGTAGTAACAGCTGTAGTGTAGGCTTAGAAGCCAAAGTGGTCCGTCTTCGAGAGGAGAACAATCGTGCGGTCATGGAGTGTGATCGCCTGAAGGAGGACAACAGAAACCTAGCGCACGACCAGTCGCAGCTCTAGGACCACATGACCAAGATTAAAGAGGAACTGAAAAGTAAGTTTTCTAAGCCCCTTTACTCACTTTTGTTGCCCGCTTTATCTTATCGTGGTATGACATTTTAATGGCTTGTGTGGTTTGCAGTTTTAAAAGTTAATGCCAAGAAGCATCTGGAAGCCATGATGAAAGATCATGATGGCTGGAAGGCACGGTGCCAAGAGATCACCGAGGATTGGGACACATGGAAAGACCAGTGCCAGGAGGTGGCAACGAGCATTTTGCCGGTCCTCAACCTTATTGACCTAGCGCTTACAGAGGACGTGCCAAGGATGCCACAGCTCGGACTAGTCGATAGATGCTGAAAGGCATGGGGATGGTTTCAAGAGTTCGTGAAGGAGGCGGGTGAGTACACAAGCGCACATGTGCTAAGCATGGTACGTGCTCACTACCCCTTGATCAATCTCAAGCGCCTGGAGGCTGGATACCCGAAGGATGTAGACCTAGACAAGGCTGAGGAGCTTTGGATGACCCAGTTGGACTTGTCGGCAAAAATAATTGGCAACATTAACCTATGTGGAGGCGGGACAGCACCTGTACAGGATACGCATCAATAAGTCAGCTAGAAACACCATCAGTTTTGAGCAAACTGGTGAAGCCTGCGGCCTCGACCAGCCAGGCATTGGCGGGGCCATCTTCTTCAGCTCGACCAGTACAAGAGTCCTCGGGACTCGAGCACGATGTCAGGCCTAGCAAGCAGCAGGTGCCGCATGACCCGACTAGCCAATAGGATAGGCTATAGCTGTAGAAGATGATGTAGTTGTGTTATTGTAAACTTAGACCTTTTCAGGCAAGCTTGTAATAACATAACTGTATATCAGCATAAGCTTGTTTGTTTTGTGGAAAACATATTTAAGCTTGGATCTCGTGTTGGTGTAACTAAGTGAGAACATGTTAGCGTTCTATTTAGTTATACCAGTTTAGTCGACACATCATCCTGATGGGTTTGTATGGCCCTAGTTTGTCCTGTGGTCAGAGTGTGAGGTGCGTAGCCTATGCACACATAGACACAGACAAGTCAAACCAGAGGGGACCTGCCGATCACCCATAGCGTAGAGAGCAGATCCCATGCACGCGTTGGGAGGGACCGGAGACAAGGCCTGCTCCAAAAACCCGGAAAAGAATGGTGGTCGGTTTTAACTGGTTGAGTTAGGATAACAATAGACTTCGAAAGTGACACATTAGAGTGGTCGGAGAAATCATAATAGCTTTATTAAATTAAATCAAAAGTACAAGAGGGGTACATATCTTAGTAGTTAAGCATAGAAACGCCTAAGCTTATCGATGTGCCATGAATTGGGTACGTCCATACCGTCCAGGTGAGCTAACCTGTAAGACGTTGGTCGTGTAACTTCCTTGATCATGAAGGGCCCTTCCCATGGTGTTGCGAGTTTGTGGACACCAGCCTGATTCGTCTTCCACTTCAGGACCAGGTCCCCAACCACAAAGAACTGCTCCTTAATGTTCTTGTTGTAGTACCTATGCAAAATAGCAAGGTATTTGGCTGTACGTACGCAGGAATCAAGCCGCTTCTCTTCTGCACTATTCACTTCTAGCTCCCGCGCTTCATTGGCCTTGTCTTCATCGAAGTTCTCTACCCGTGCTGATCTGAAGGCTATATTTGCTGGGAGCACTGCCTCAGCGCCGTAAACCATAAAGTATGGTGATACGCCGGTATTGCGACTGGGCTGGGTTCTGAGGCCCCAGACCATAGCTGGTAACTCTTTGAGCCATCTTCCGGGGCCTTGTCATTTTCTCTGTACATCCTCTTATTAAGTGCGTCCAAGATCATACCATTTGCCCGCTCGACCTGTCCATTAGCTCTAGGGTGGGTCACCGAGACATATTTTACTACTATGCTCCTTTCATCGCAGAAGTCCCAAAAAACATTCCCGGTGAACTAAGTACCCAGATCAGTGATGATGCTATTGGGTATGCCAAAGCGGTGGATGACCTGGTCAATGAACGTGACAACCTTTTCTGAAGATGCCTGTACCAAAGGCATGTACTCTATCCACTTAGAAAATTTGCCGATCAGCACAAAGACACATGTAAATTTCCTAGGAGCCGGTTTGAAGGGCCCGATCATATCTAGTCCCCAACATGCAAAGGGCTAAGAGGCTGGTATTGTCTGGATCTCATGTGCTGGTACGTGGATTCTCTTGGTGAAGAACTGACAACCCTCACAATGGTGGACTAGCTTCTCTGCATCGGCTACAGCTGACGGCCAATAGAACCCTGCTTGGAAAGCCTTGCCAACCAGCGTTCTCGAAGCCACGTGGTTGCCATAGGAGCCAGAGTGGATTTGGTCTAGGAGTTGTTCGCCATCCTCTTGGGTTATACACTTTATCAAGATTTCCTCCTTTGCATTCTTGCGCCATAATTTGCCATCCATGAGCAGATACTGCTTACTGCGACGCATCAGGCGTTCGTTTTCTGTCTGATCAGTGTAACCACTACCATCTGTTAGGTATTTGATGAAAGGTACTCTCTAGTCGGCCTGATTAGTGGTCGGAGGTGGCTCGGTGGTGCTTAACGCCGGAACCATAGCCACCAATGGCTGGTCTGGAGGCTTGTCGACCATGGGATCTTCCTCTTCGATGGAAGGTGTGAGCAGGTCTTGAATGAATACACCATGTGGGACTTTGGCTCGAGATGATCCTAACTTTGACAGCGCATCTGCTGCTTGATTTTTGTCCCGGACCACGTGTGCGTACTCGATGCCGTAGAACTTGCCTTCTACCTTCTGATCGATTTGTAGTATGCATCCATCTTTTCGCTGGTCGTGTCCTAGTCCTTATTGAGTTGGTTGATGACCAAAGCTGAGTCTCCGTAGACATAGAGACATTTGACACCAAGCTCGACCGCAATGTGCAAACCATGTAGGCATGCTTCGTACTCGATGACGTTATTCGATGCTAGGAAATAAATCCTAAGGACGTACCGGAGCTGCTCCTTGGATGGTGACACGAAAAGGACTCCTACTCCTACGCCGTCGATGTTGAGAGAGCCATCAAAATACATCTTCTAATACTCATTGGGCCCCTTAGAGGTAGGTGTGCTTAAGTCTGTCCACTCGACGATGAAATCAACAAGTGTCTGAGACTTGATTGTAGTACGGCTTGCAAATTCCAAGGAAAAAGGGCATAGCTCCATTGCCCATTTGATGATGTGCCCGTTTGCATCCTTGTTGCGAATGCTGTCTCCTAGAGGGTACTCAGTCATAACCACCACACGATATTTGTTGAAGTAACGTTTCAACTTTTGGGATGTTATCAGTGTGGCGTAGATGAGTTTCTGAATCTGTGGGTACCTGGTCTTGGATTCATTGAGTACCTCACTGATGAAATAGATTGGTCGTTGTACCTTGTAGGCGTGGCTAGGCTCATCGCGCTCGACCACC
>NW_027096487.1:0-40000 GCF_019320115.1 Miscanthus floridulus | reverse complement strand
GCTTAACTAACAACATCAATAGATCATATGCATCAAAAGCACCATAGAAAACATCATGGTTAAACATAACTAATTTATTTATTTTCATTTATTAATTTTCTTAGATAATAAGGTGATTTAAAGGATAAATATTTCCAGTGCTTAATAAATTTTGAGAAACTTAAAGTAGACTAAAAATGACCTTAATAGTCCACTGTACAAATTTCATACCATTTGGATAAGTATAGTTACCTTTACACAAATGACAAGTTACATAGGGTTATTTTAGCAAAAATAGTTTAGCATAGTGAAAAGTGTGAAGCAATAGATTTAATATTTTTCTTACTTTCCTGCTAGCATAAGAATACTGTGCAAAAATTTGTATGATCATATGTTATGTATTTTTACCCCAATTAATTTCACTAGAAACTAGCAATTAATTAGGATTAAATAGGAAGACCATACTTCAAGTATGCTTACCGTAGGTTTAGTATTTTTTCTAGCTAGAGCATGTCAACACAAGACCAGCAAATTGGGAATCACAATTTTATCATCTTCTTAGCTCAAATTATGCAAATTACAAGCTATAAACTACTTTAAAAGCACTTATCTTGCTCAATTTAATTCTTCTAGAAAAATACCCTAAACAGTATATTTGATATTTTTATCAAATTGTACACTTCAATATGAAATCAACAAAATTGGTTCACCCCATTTGGACACTCCTAGCTCTAGATATGAATTTTTGAAGTTTGCAATCAAATCTGTGAAAATAAATCCAGAAAACAACTCAAAAACCGACTGACAGCTGGGACCCATGAGTCAACGGGACCCACTTGTCAGTGACACAGAATAGAGGCGCGGCTTGACCAGCGAGAAGCTCATCGACGTCGAGGTCATAGGTGACGAGGTTGGCACCAACATGTTCCCCATTCTGTTCTACACCTACAGGTACCCTTGGTTTGCTCGGAGGATCATCGGAGCTAGCTTGATGGTGAGCATGGCAGCTTGATGGCACATAGTGGTGCTCTGGCCATCCCCAGCAATGGCATGGCTAGGCGAGTGCATCTACAGCACCTACAAACCATAGCGGAGCTCTATGGTGTGGATCGAGCCACGGTGAAGCGGCGGTGAGCTCCGGCCACGTGCATGGTGGCACGAGGGCGCACTGAGCATGGCGGTGGTGTCACTGTTCCAATGAGACGACGGCCGAAGGTAGGTCTCCATCATTGGGGAAGGTGCAACACCTCTAGGTGACATGGTAACGGCTACCAGACCATGCTAGGGGTGGTCGGTGAGGTTGGCAGCAACGAGCGCATGCTTACAGCCATGGTGGACGCGCACGACAGCGACGTGTGTTCCCACTTGATGGCGGCTATAGCGGTTAAACAACAATGATCTGTACATCTATGGCCTAAGGCGGTGATGGAACCAGGGAGAAGGAGGTAGGAGGAGCAGTGGAGAAGGTTGTTCACATTGAGCTCAGAGCTCGGCGGCGCTCCATGGCCATGGCGGCGACAGAGACGCGTAATGCGGCCTTACCCTTGCTTAATACTGGATGAAAAACTCGAAGCTCATTAGCTTGCTTGGCTCATGGCTGGATTGACTCAGCTCGGCTTGGCTTGTTATGATAATGAGCCAAGCTGAGCCAAGATTTTAGCTCGTTAGCTATAACAAGCCAACTCGAGCCAGCTCACGAGCCGCTCGCAAGCTAAACGAGCCAAGCTTCTAGGAAAAAAGTATCAAAACTTATATTAGTTTTTGTATTACTTCATGTCTTGCACTTTACAATTGACTGGTAACTGGTCTAGACCCTATAAATTGACTAGTAACTGGTCTAGATGCATTTCTTTTATATTATTATTATTCTCAAACTTTAGATGAATGCAAATATTATATTTTATGTATTTTTTATACCTGGCTCACGAGCTTAATGAGCTAGCTCGAGCTTTTAAACGAGCCGAGCCGAGCTGGATTTCTGGCTCATTAGGATAACAAGCCGAGCCGAGCTAGTTTGTTATCTTAACGAGCCAGAACGAGCCGAGCCAGCTCGTTATCCAACCTTACCCTTGCTCGAATGGTGGTGCTAGCGGGTCGGCAAGGTGGAGGAGGTGGCAGCGGAGCTATGTGCATGAGCTATTGCTCAATGGCATGGTGGCAGTAGCGTGCAATCATGACGAACCTGTGGCGGCGATGGCGACGGCGCCAAGTTCTGCCTTGGCGCAGCGAAGGTGAGGGAGAGGCAGAGCAAAGCGAGTGAGAGCGAGTGAGGAGGGAGGGCGTGTTGCTGCCGTTTTGATGCCCATGTTGGCCTGACACATGAGCTCGAAGCTAGCGGGCGGCCTCCATATGGCGGGCGTGGCCTGTGGCCAGTCGGCCACAACGCACGCGTGGCGCTAATTTAGTGCCGGTGAATCCAACTGACAGCGTGTCTTAGTGATTCTATAACTCCTAATCCATGGTGAATTAGCAAAAACTTCCTTAATAACAATTGTAGAGCTACGTGAGATCTCCAACTTTGCTTTAGGAACCATCATCTAATTCTCACTGGTTTACAAACTACATTACTCTAAAGTGAGCTACTTTGAAACTAAAAACGGTTTCAACACAGAAAATTTCTTAAGTCACAAAACAACATTTTCTTGATACTTGTGATCTCTATTTGACCATGTTAGACACTGAATTAGCTCATGACCCTTCAATAAAGTTTGTTACCAATGACAAGAACTACAACTTTTATTTAGGTCATATAGCCATGCAAACAATCTAAGCTATTGTTCAACTTTGGTCAAACTAGCATCATGAAAATGGCATTTCAAATGAAACCAACACTTAGAAGCAAAATTGGTCTATGTCATGAATACAAACATTGTTTCATTTACCATCCTAGATGTGTCTAAGGTATTTTCATGACCTCACAACCATCTCATACATTGGTCATACATGATTGCAAGCATAAGCATATATATAAAATCAACATTTCATGTGATAATGTATAAGAATGAGATGAAATTTCATATGCTCATGTTTATGAATGCTTGGATGATGCTTGTGCTCATGAAATGCAGGTGCCAAATGCAAATCTTAACACTAGGGTGTTACACATTTCTTGGGTCTAGTATGACCGATTTTTTGAGGTCGCGATTCCGGCGCTATCTATAGAAAGAAGGATTGATTAATAGGTACTTCTATTCGTAATTTGATCTAACTATTTTGGAGGAGCAAAGGGCCCAATGTAGGCATTCTGAACAAAATCGCGTGGAGCCCTCGGCGTCTGGCCTCAAGGGTCCTTTGGAGGAGCCGGTTGGGGAGATGACATTGGATCTTGAAGACCGTCGGTATAGCTTTTATTTCGCCCTACGAGGGGTGAAGTGTAGTTTGGCGTATGGACATTACCAAGTGTTGATAATCTTGTATACTGGGTCTTTGTGTATAGCTATTCATTTATGTTGTGTGTTTTGCCCTGTGCGTGGCTTTGTTTATATATGTATATATATATGTTTTGATTTGGATGGAGGCAGACTCTCAAGTTGGCGGAAGGAAGAAACATCGTCCCCACCAACCTCTAGGGCGAGGGGATATGCTAAGATGAACACTCGAGGTGGCTCCTCTGCTAGCCCCTTGGCATATTGCTTAGGCGAAAAGAGAGACGCCGTCCCCCTAACCTTTAGTGCAAGGGGATACCTGGTCTGTTCGCGATCTTGATATATCTTCATTTTCCTTTTTGATCTTGGTTGTTTTACATTTGACTTCTAGCTAGGTGTATTGGCAAATATGTACAATCAGTATCTTTCCTTCTACTTCTTAGCTCGCAACATCTAGTTTGTTTTGTTAATTTGCCAGAGTGAATCAGCACTATTCCTGGGTGAATTAGCTAAATTGACATGTGGTGTTTTGATGTCGTGCTTCCCAGCGTAGAGCTGCAGCAAGAATCCTATCTCATGCAGGTACATGGTCTTGCTTTGTGGTTTTGTCATATGGGGGGATGTTATGTTTTTTCTTGCAACATCCCTCCATGCTTGCTTGTCACCGTGCTGCGGCCACATCCTCTTACCTCAACTTTTAGCTCCGTGGCTGGCGAATATAAGGTGCATGCTCCTCTTGGATAGTATGCACCCTAAACTTTATGTGGTTTCTCGCAACATCTAATTTTCGCTATCGACAGCCTTGTGCTTGTACAACCTTCTATCCCATGCTTGAGACTTCGCTATTTCAGCGGATGCTGAAAACCCTGATGCTCTCTCAAGCCCACTCATCACCTTTATAGGTGAGAACTCCTCTCGCTATCGCTCCTAACTTGAGCGGCGTTGGTGTCTAACCTAATTCTTTTGCTCTAGACTAAAACTTGATATGCTACCTAGGGGTGCCTAGGCCTCTTATTTATAGGGTTCTGGGGCTTGATGTCATCAATTTTGGTTGTTGCGGTTGGTAGCGGTATTTAACGCCAGTGTTTGGTGCCTTTCTTAAATTTGGTTGTCCTTTGTAACGCATGCATGTATGTGTGTTCTCACGTACCAGAGACGCTCCCGTCTTCTGTTGATGATGTGAATAGGATTTCACATGGTCTAGATAGTGGCCATTGTTTTCTACTCTTTTATTGGGTGTGGAAAGCTTTTTATGGCTTTTGTGCCTTTTGATTTCATCGTCATTCCTTCTTATTGGTGCAAATCAGTTTTAAGCCTATCTGGCTTCTTTCATTCGCTCGTACTCCTTTTTGGTGGGGCGAAACATTTTTGAGCCTTTCTGGCTTCTTTCATTCGCCCGTACTCCTTTTTGGTCGAAACATTTTTGAGCCTATCTGGCTTCTTTTGTTCGCCCATTCTCCCTTTTGGTCGTGGAAACGTTTTTGAGCCTATCTGGCTTATTTTGTTCGACTGTACTCCTTTTTGGTCGAGGAAATATTTTGGCATAGGGGTCTTCCCTGTTTCGCTGTCACTCTTTTTTGGTGATGTGAAGAGATGTTGTAGCCCTTAGGCTTGTTTTTTGGTTGCTACGTTTTCGATCGTGACGTTCTGCACGATTGTAAGACGATGCAACCTGATTTTGCGCTTACCGTTGTCGATATCCAGAACCTACAGGGGTCAGGTTTTGTTTCGATGTCTTACTTTTTGGAGCTTGTGTGGGGAGAGTTCGAATTTAATTAATGGGGTACAAAGGATCGCCTCGTTAAGAAACCCCATGCCTTCTCGCGAAGGCTTCCCCTATGAGGAAAAAGAGTGCGGATCCCCCTTTTTCAAAGTTCACAAAAATAACAAAAAGAAAATTACAACCCGTTTGAGGGCAAAATTGCTATGGATAGAAGCGACACAAGTTGTTCGCGTTCCACGTGTGGCTTGTTTCAACTCCTTCTTTGTTGAGTAGCCTGTAAACTCCTGGCTTGACCATGTTCGCCACCATGAATGGCCCGTACCACTGGGATTGTAGCTTGCTCTGCTTGTCTGGGTGACGGATGAGCACCATGTCACCTGGGTTGATGTTTTTTTGCAGAATTTTATTGTCTCTCCATGTCTTTGTTTCTTCATGATACTTGACATTTTTTATTGCTCCAAGCTCCACATATCACTGTATTGGAGTGGTTGCTGTAATTTGGGTGCGGAAAGACCCTAGCTTGAGCTCCTCTGGCATGATTGCCTCTTCGCCGTACAACAGGAGAAAAGGGGTGAACCCGGTTGTCCAAGTGAGTGAGATGTTGTGACCCTAGACAGAAGTAACCAATTCTTGGGCCCATTTTCCTTTTGGGAAGTCAAATAATGCTTTTGATACGGCGTTGAAAATTAGGCCTTTTGCCCTTTCGACTGCTCCGTTGCTCTCTGGGTGGTTCACTAACGCAAATGCTAGTTTGATCCCCAACTCGCTACAAAAATTTCTAAACTCAGTGCAATCGAACTACTTTCGGTTGTTGACTGTGATGTAGGATGGGAGCCCGAAACGACAGATGATCCTTTGCCACACGAAACTGATTAAGGTACCCAAAGTATTCTTTGCTAGTGCCTTGGCCACAATCCACTTGGTGAAATACTTTAAAGCTACTGCTGCGACACGCAAGTTGCCGGGCGCTGTCGGCAATGGTCCCACAATATTGACTCCCCACCTCTATAAAGGCCATGTCGAGATGATTGATGTGGTTGGGTTAGCTGGCTCTCTCTACTTCTTGGCGAACATCTGGTAGTTTTCACAGCTACGGACTAGCTCTTTTGTGTCTTCTATTGCTGTCGGCCAATAGAATCCTTGTCTCATCGCTCTATGAGCTATTTTGTGAGGTCCCCGATGAGCTCCACACATTCTAGCGTGCATTTTTTCTTAGCAATTCGATTCCTTGCTCTTTGCTTATGCATTTTAGCATTGGTGCAACTATTCCACTCTTGTATAGCTCTCTAGATATGATGGAGTATTGTTTCATCCTAGAATTCATTCTATCTATCTCATGCTTGCTATGCGGCTCATAGGTTCCATTGAGGTTGGCGAATATGGGCCACCTCCAATCCTTACTTGCGATGACATGCACGGTGCTAGGCCATTCTTCTTCTTCTCGTATTGCTTTGACTGATAGCTCTTGATAAGAAACATCTGCTTGCATTGGTGCTCTCTGCGCAGCTACTTTTGCCACCCCATCGGCTTCTACATTCTTGCTTCTTGGAATGTGGCAAAAAGTGAAGTCGGCGAAATGTTTCTCCATTCATCTCACCGCTGCCAAGTACTTGATCAACTCGGGTTCCTTCACAGTGAACTCTTTTTCAATATGTCCCACTATTACCTAGGAATCCGATCTGACTATGCACCTCCTGACTCCTAGAGCTCTGAGCTTTTGCAACCCTAGGAGCACTGCCTCATATTCAGCTATATTGTTGGTTGTGAGGAATTCAAGCCTTGCTGCATAGCGAAGTTTTGGGACTTTTAGCGGCGTTAATATCACTGCTATTCTTGTGCTGTTCATTCCCCGTGCTCCGTCACAATGCACAATCCAAATTGGTTCTTCAAATTGTATTTTTGTGTCATAAGCTGTTGGGGTCTAGACTACGATGAAATCTGCGAGTGCTTGAGACTTGATAGTGGATCTATGCTCGAAGTCCACTATGAATTTGTTTAACTCGGTGGCCCATTTTCCGATTCCGCCGATGGCTTCGTTGTTGCGAAATAGCGCTTGTAGTGGTTGTGCTGAAAGGACTTTGATGCAATGAGCTTGGAAATAATGTTTTAGCTTTCTTGATGCAATGTCCATAGTATATGCTATTTTTTCTAGCTCAGAATAGTTGAGCTTTGCTCCTGACAAGGCCTCTGATATGAAATATACCAGGAACTGCTTCATCTTGTTTCTGTGTTCCTTTTCTTCGACCAATACTGCACTGATGGTTGTTGGAGATGCTGCTAGATATAACAACAATATTGCAGATGGTGATGGTTTGGACAAAGTTCACAACTTCGTTAAGTAGGTTTTGAGTTTGTCAAATGCTTGCTGCTGCTTATGCCCCCATTCAAAATGATCTGAGCTTCTGAGAGTTCTAAAAATGGTAGGCCTCTTTCAGTCGATCTCGAGATGAATCTGTTCAGTGCTGCTAGTCTTCCCATAAGCTTCTGTACATGCATCTTGCTTGCTAGCGGTTTCATGTTTACTATCGCTGCTATCTTTTCAGGGTTTGCTTCGATGCCTCTTGCTGATACTAGACAGATGTCCACTGTCAACTATCTAGTGGTTTGAATACATGGAAAACTAAAAAGAAGGGTGAGTAGTGTAAAAACCCATATTGTACATCTTTTGGATGGGGATACAGCGGTTCCTTATGTAGCACAATTCATATACTAGTAGTGCAAATAATTTGGTACAGCTTCATCTACACGCACATCGTCTTAGACTGCAAAAAGTTGGTTTCGATTAGACGGTATGACCATTCTTGTGTAACAGAGCAAAGCGGCATGGCCTATAGTTCAGGGCTACGAAACTAGAGTCAGCAACGCAGTGCTATGTCCAGTCAAGATAAATCGATAAGATGGGATACAGTATATGCAGCGGCATTGGAACAAGAGATAAAATCTAATAAGGACAAGTACAACAACAAAGAAGTGAGATACAAAGTTTAAAAAAAGGTACATTGAACGGAGAATAGACCATCGTTATGGCAACCAAGCTAGAACACATTTGCACAACATGAGACGAAGGGATGCGTCATGGGCCATGGCACGGCACTGCCATGCCAAGATGTGCGGTGCGGTAGCTCCTGCCACGTCAGCGGCCATGGCACGTGGAAGTGCCACATCATCATCACTGCCGTGCCACCATGCATGGCACGGCAGCGTTGTTTGCCCATGCCATAGCAATAGGCGTGGCCAAAAGTGTTAGATTTGAAAAAATAGTGTTAGAATTAAAAATAGTTTAAAAAAGTGTTGAAAATAAAAAAAAATAGCATTCGTCGGTAACAATAAGTCCCTCCTGGGGTGATGAAACTCGTTTTGTCTTCCTCATCCGGGTTCAACCAGATTTGATGATACCCGGAGAAGCAATCTAATAGACTCATCACTTTGCATCCTGCTGTGATATCCACTAACTTGTCAATTCTTGGGAGCGGATATGGGTATTTTGGGCAACACTTGTTCAAATAAGTGAAAACGCACATTCGTCAATTCCTGTTTTTCTTTCTAACCATTACAACGTTGGCCAACCATTCTGGGTACTAAATAGGCCTAATGATGCCGGCGTCGAGTAACCTCTGTACTTCTGCTTTTGCTGCTTCCACTCTTTCTACGGACATCTTCCTCAGCTTTTGCATCCTAGGTTTCGCCCCTTTTGCTACATTCAAGTTGTGCTATGCGAGATCGTGACTGACACCTTGCAGGTCTTTTGCCGACCAGGTAAATACGTCTTGGTTCTCGTGGAGAAAGGATAATAGCCTATCTTTTTCGTGCGCTACCAGGTCAGAGCCCACATGCATGCATTTTTTGGCACCAATTTTGACAATGGGGCTTTCTGAGTGTCTTCGGCTGCTTCGGCCCTTGGTTCAACTTTGTTTTCACTGTCTAATTCTTCGCTAGGTGGTTTCTTGAAAACTTCATTTACAAGGCTAGGATTGGTTTTCCCTTTATTCTCCTAGATGTAGTTTGATCTCTGTGTATTGCGATGATGCAGAAAGGGGAAGGCATCTTCATGCACAAATAGCTTTGCTTTATCATGATTTTGAATATGCTGAGAACTCCCCTCCTGAAGATTGCGGTGTATGGATAATCCATGTTGACTATGTCGAAAGTTATGGTTTTTGTGCGAACCTTCTCGCCTTCTGCGAAGGAGACCGGGATTGCCTTCCCCCCTAGGTGTCTATCTTTTTCCCATCAAAACCGATCAATGAGTTCCTGGCTGGCTCCAACGTTCACTTATGAAGGTTCATCTGCTCGAAAGGCTTTATGAATAGGATGTCGGCGGAGCTTCCGTTGTCGATGAGGATGTTGTGTATAGTGAACCCAGCAATGTTCGCTATTGTTATAAATGCGTATGTGTGTGTGGAAAATCCCGCACTTGAAAGTCATTTTCGTGAAAAGTAATGGGCACCATGGACCAAGCCAGCCTAATGCATGGTACCCTTGGCGAGATGGTGTACACTCTTCTTTCGAATTCTCCAGTCTAACTCTCTTGTTTTCGTGCTCTTGGTTTGATCCGCTAGTGATTGCAAATATATGGCCTCGTGATGGTAAGATATTGTTCATAGCTTGATGTTCTTGAGTATTTTCTTGCTTTGTGGGCTGAGGCTGACTTTAATGTTGCTGCTTTGGCTGAACTAGAGAGGATGCAACTGTTGTCTGCCTTGGGATTTGGGTAAAATGCTGGTATACTAAAAACGGCGGCTACTGTAGATGTACGGATGCTGGCCATATCCGTGTGAAAAGGTAGGGTGCTAGAAAGCGCTGCTATTTCTCGACAAATAGTGGCTGCTATAACCCTAATTGTTTACTATCTCACGACCTGTGTTGTGGAACATATGATTAGATGTTTCGCTGCTTCTTTCGGCCTCGTCTTTCTCCTTAAGTTCTCTAGCCATTTTGCTATATTTGCAGTCTTTTATGAAATGTCCCGCGTTTTCGCCAGATATGGTGCAATATGGTGTTCTCGGGGCTTGTCGCCTTTGTCTGCCTTTGTGTCTACCATAGGGAGTTCATCCTTCTTGCCTACCACATGGAGATTGATCAAAACTTCTATGTTGTTGGTTAGGCGGTGACCCTTGGAGACTTTGTTTCACTGAGTTGTGCTCTGGCTGCTCTTGTAGATTGTTGATTGCATAGAATGGTCTCATATTTCTCTAGCTTGTGGTTGGTGGTGGTCTAGGGGCCTTGCCTGCTTGCCTCCATGAAATCCTTGCTGCTTTTCACTTCTTGAAGTCATCTGATCTTGTGTATTGTCTCATTACCTCGATTAGCTCCCTTACAGAGGTAAGGTAATTCCTAGCAAAGTGAGTTTCACACAAGCCTATGGCCAACCCTTCCATGGCTGCTGCTATAACCATCTCCTCTGGTGCGTTTGGCATCTGAGCTTTGGTCTGAATGAATCTTTCCAAAAACTCAAATAGTGATTCATCATCTCACTGAATGTAATAAGCAAATCTCTCATTGTTTTTGTTCCTAGGTGATATCCTTGGAAGGTGGAAACTAGCTCCGCTCTGACTTGGCTCCAAGACTTGATGGATAACGGCTTCAATGAAGTATACCAATCATGTGTGATATCTTTGACTACCATGATGAGTGACTTTGTGAGGATTTGAGCGTCTCCCCCGACTAATGTTACTGCGGTCTCATAACTCATGAGGAACTTCCTCGGGTTTGACTTTCCGTCGAAGATCGAAATGCAGGGCTTGTTGCCCGGCTGGCCACGGATATAACCGAAGTTCTTTCACCAAATGTGAAGTGGGGTCATATGCACTTTCGTCTACTTCTAGGAGGTTATCATCTGGTATTACAATGTTTTCGCCAGCGTGGATGGCACCTCCTACTCTTGCTCCCTACAGTCCTTGAATTTCTCTTACCACTCTATCCCCTCTAGATTTTGGCTTCCCTAATTTCCCTCTACTTCTGTTCGGCTCTATTATGGGTAGCGGCTTGCCTAAGTAGCTGCTCCTTCTCATTTTGGAGTCTAAGGATGTCTTGCTGGTACTGATTCAGGGTCTTTAGGTTTCTTGCTTGCTAGTGATCTCGCCGTCTTCATCTTCTTCGATCTCATCGCCATTTTGGTCGATCTTGACTTCTTCGACATCGCCTGTTGCCATTTGTGGTATTATCCAATCTAACGGCTACGGTGGGAGGTGGTTCCGTAGCTATTGCTACATCATTTTGCCACGGCTGCTTCTTTGCTGCCCGCCACAACAGCTGTAGCCATGGATGGTGCTATTTTGTCTGTCTCTATCTTCGTCTTTGCGTGGCATGATAAGCTCGAGCAACAACCACGGTGGGGTGCCAATGTTGTTCTAGGCCACGGCCTTCGAACAACCAGTTGCCACTCAAGCAAAATCAAGCACGACGAAGTGGATAAACCAAGACTTGAGCGAAACAAGATGAACCAATTTTATTGAACTTGTTTCTCTCCCTCCTTACATTCCCCTCACGAGGGCTATTATACATGCCCGTAGGCATTTTCATTGGACAAAGCTACCCCTACAACTACTACAATAATCAGGAGAATATTCTCTATTGTCGTGGGCTTGCTCGCCAATCTGAGTCCCCATCTTCCTTAGGTGGGCGCCTAGCTTGAGAGAAACTAACTAGCCTCACTCTTGTCGCCCCTTCTAACCGACCAAGTGGGCCCTAGGTGGATAGGAGCTATCAGCCGTACGAGAGCGGGTGACTCCATTATTGACGAAAACCTACTACAATGATCAAACAAATTACAATGCCTATTCGCTTGAAGGAATAGTTTGCTCCATCTCCATGCCCTGACCATGTCGATTGGAGCGAATGGTGCTCAGTCAGCCAATGCGGGCTTGGGTGGACTTGTAGTTTGAGCCCAACCCATTCCACCAGGCGGAAAGGGGAATTGATTAGGGCATGGCCTGATACCCACGCGGCTTGCACTGCCCTCATTCCACCTTGACAAAATGGGTACCATGCCTGACTATTTGTCGGGGCAAAATGTTGCATGTGACGTCGAGCCAAGACCAATTACGTTCCCTGCGCCTGTCATTTTCGCCCGTGAGCGACACAACCTATGCTATTAGTGAGCGAATAGGGCGGCAGATGAGCCCCATGGGGTGCCCATCGGTGGGCCCTGCCCCCAACAACATGTTTCCAAGTATTTGACTGTTGCTATTGCCCTGATCTTTAATCACTGCCTAAAGAGTTGCATTGCTTTCAATCCCTTAAGAAGTTGTCAATCAAGGATTGTCCAGGACTATAATCACTACTAGAGAAGGGCCTTCCAGCTTTAGTGCAGAAGCTTTATGTGAGCAACTGTAGTGCTGAACTAAAGGAATAGTGAGGAAAATGAAAAATGTTAGGTGTGTCTATGTTGATAGACATCCAAGCAAATTCATAACTGTATGTATCTCCATTTTAGGTGCCTATTTCTTGCTCTAAAATGTCCATCACTTGATTCTTGTGTGTGTTAGCCCACAAGATCACTAGCTCAGGTGAGTGAACCACTCACCAGTCTTACCGAGCACCCGCTAGTGTTGCCGAGCACCCACTAGCTAAGCCGACCACGAACAAGCATTGTCCGTCCCCACACACTATGGCTAGAGGTTGAAGAAGAGGGAGAATAGAGCATACACTCATAGTAAAGACCAGCGTTGGCCAAGCCTGTATGGGAGATGACAATCTAAACTCTCTTTACTGAGTTGCCATGGTAGTCTATTTATACAACTCTATTCATCTAGTCCTAGTACAGCGCACATGCTGCAACAGTAAGTAGATAACAAACAGGGCTACTCTACGCTAGCCTCTACATGTGGCTATAGTGCTATAGTTTTGACCAACATGACACGCTTGACACTTGAATGCGTGGTGCGGTTGTGATAGGTCTTTTCTATACTTATTTCACTACAATCCAAGCAGTCACAACAGTCGAGGAGCAGACTGATTGCTATGACACTTTATACTATCCTACGAGATCAAATACACAGCAGGCGGACTTTCTTGTGTTCGTAGTAAAAGTCAATAGCTATGGCTCATCTGTTCTGCATTAGATCAAGGCGAGACTTGTTTAGATGAACTTCTCGTTGCATGGTTCTTTAAAGTTCAACAAATTTTATCAAAGAAAATTTCAACATCGATACAACCCACGTCCTCTGATTAGAAAGCGTGAACACTGTTAGTATATTTATAGATCAGAAAAAGAATTCGAAAGAAATCTGTAGGCAAAAGCAACCAACTGGGGCTAGAAACAAGTTACCAAATAACCAAAGGAATTGAGCTACACCACACTCAATAGAGTTTAACAGACCTAATACAAAGTTCAACAAAAGTTAACACACACATTCATGCAAATAATTAAGACTTCACATACGATCGTCCCATAGACCAAACCTAGTCATGACTTGTACTACTGATACATCCCACAGATCTATGGTCGATGCAGTCATGTAGGATCTCGTCCATGTTCACCTTCGCTAAGATGGTGTTGGTGGCAGGCTCGACACGCTTGAACAGATCATCAATATAATCTTCATCTTCCGATGCCGATGGAAAAGCCTGATGTACCACCCAGACTTTCACCACTATGCCAAACTCAAGCTGGGTAATGACCAGCACCGTGGTAGCCCCTTGACAGATGGCTTAAGATGCCAGGGCTAGAATGTGGGCCAGCAAGGCTCAGAGGCGCTCCTATGGTGCAGTGACTAGATCGTCCACTGTCTGCACTGGGAAGGCGGCGTCATAGGCAGTAGTAGCATCAACAAGCAGGTTCTGGACCTCCACCTCAGTGGCTGCCTTCTCATCTCGTGCCTATGCAGCTTCTTATTGGGCAACACCAAGTGCGGCATGTGTGGCCTTTAGCTCATCATGCAGCTTATTGGCATCCAGACTGGCCCCTGAGTACAAGTCTATGACCTTGAGGTAAGCCTCCTTTAACTTAAAGTATTCTTGATGATGCGTCACTAGAAGACTGATGATGCATCACTAGAAGACGGTTTGGGGTCAGACGGGACTTCATGGTCTAACAATGCATCACTAGAAGACTGTCCGAGGTCAGACGGGATCAGTGATGGTGTGCGGTGATGAGATGTCTCCCTGCACAATGCAAGCCAAGTTCAAGCCCGCAGGATAAAGGGGAGAGCGATCTAATTGAGAAGGCAAACGACTCACCATACTATCCGGAGCAGCATGGGACGAAATCATCACCGGTGGCTGCCCCCACCAGGGGATGGTTCATAGGGCCGCTTTCCGAGCATGACCGTGGATGAAGAACCTAGCTCTAGAGCCAACGATCCTTGGGATGCCATCATGCCCATGTCCACCTATTGAGAAAGTAGGCAATTTCCAAATACTAGTTAAATTAAGCAGCATGAACACAAATACTAGCGTGAGCATTGCTTGTAGACTCTAGTGAATTTAATGAAGAGAAACAATATGAACAGTGGTACACGAAAAAATCACCTCATCAGGAAGAACTAGCGGTGGGTGTGTGACCATGCCGACGAGAGGTTTGTCTATCGGTGGAGGATGGCCGGTGCTGAAGGCCACTAGGGACTCCCCCCTGCCACGATCCATCGTGTACTCTCCCACAACCTTCATCACACATTGGTCTAGGTCATCCTCGCAAATGGTGACCCTCAACTCGATTGTAGGGTCTGCTGGGCCTCAGAACTCCCACTAGGGGTGGTGCCTCATCTTCAAGGGGAGGACCCGATGGCCAATGAAGGTGTGGATCACCCTCGTTCCTGTCAGGCCCTGATCCTTTAGGTCCTTGATCGCATCCAACAAATTGGACACATGGTGCCTATAGGCCTCCTGAAAGGACCGACAATGCCGCCTAGAGGGGGATGAATAGGCATTTCTAAAAATTCAACCCTTCCAAATGCGGAAACGATTAGAGTTGGAAACTCCTAATAAGAGAAATAAACCCCTCATGAGTTAGCCAACAAAGTAAACCAGCTATATAAAGTATATCTAGGAGCTACAATCCTGCAACACAAAGATTAGAATGAAGAATGAATAAATTCAACGTGGGTGGGAAATACCGGACATGTTCGGTATACACAGGCTATTCAAATCAGCTCCCTTCTTCTTCCCTTTCGATCTCTCCTTTTCACTTAGTTGCTGATGCCTTTTGGTAACTTGTTTACAAGATCAAGCAACACACAAGATCACAAATATCAAATGTAAAGAGGGAGATCAAGATGCACGATATGTTTGATCGAAGTTCAGCCTCTGTCGAGACCTACTCTCTGTTGAGGGGCTATGAGTGACCCAACAAAGGTCAGCTCTAGAGGACCACGAAGGCCACTCTAGCTGAAGTCTTTTCCAACTCCTTTTCCTCCATCCACTAGTTGATTCCTTCCCTTGCAACAATGGAATCTAACCATTACAAACTTTCTGAGGCACACCACAATCTCTTGGGTGCTCTTCGGTGACACCTAGCCATCTAGGACCGAAGAGTCCAAGAGTAACAAATGCAAATCATGAGATTGACAAATATGCACAAGTGCTTAATGGTGGCTTGCTCTCAAATTTGAATCTCACTCAACCCACAAGATGGATTTTGCAACTTTGATTCAATCACACACTAAGAGAGGGTTGCAGAGTGCTCTCAAGGCTCAAAAACATGTGAGAGTGTCAGTAGAATCAGCAGCCTCCAAAGGTGGAGGCTTGGGGGTATTTATAGCGCCTTTGAAAAACTAGCCGTTATGTAGGCGTTGCCGAATACTAGACACGTTCGGTACCAATACCAGACCGTATAGCCCCAATGGTCACTATGTCAGTGTCACACGAGAGGTTAGAACTCCCAATGATGGCTGAAACTCCTGACCCTCAGAACTCCCGATGAGCCAAACCGAGAACAACAGAATTTACCATGGTAGGGCAAATACCGGACACGTCCGGTATTGCCAGACCAGCAAAAAACAAGTTAGCTCCTTTGTCTCTCAAACACTCAAATCTCACATGGGTTGTCTTGAGAACTTATGAATAGTCATCTATCAACATGATGCATCCCTCTTAATAGTACGGCATACCTATCAACTCAAGATTAAAAGAAAGCGGAGTGGGAAACGCTTGAGTTGAAATCCTTGGAACCAAATGCCATAGCTTTCAATCTTCAACAAGTGAGGGTGACAATCATGTAAATTTCATTTTCTCCTTGAGCATAGCCATCTTGAGCATTTGACTTGATTCCTTCCAATAAATGAGAGTTGGCTTCAAAGGTATCAAGTCATCCTTTTATAAGGTCATCTAGGATTTGATCCTCCACTTAAATATCACCAACATGGTTTGATTGGTGCCTTGATTAAATGCAAGTACTTCCTTCTTCACCCTAGCTAGGTTTCTTGGTTACCAAACCATTGCTTGCCCTTCACCCTTGCTTAGTACCTCAAAGCCTTTCCTTGCTATCTTCACCATCTCAATCCATCTAGTCACACTTGGTGTCGAATCTCATTAAATTCATTTGTATACTTGTCTTTTATCTAGCAAGCTTCAAAAGGTGAGACCATTCCATATGCAATTCCTCATGCCTCATTAATTATTTTTCAACGTGCTTGCTTTCATATGAGTCATCAAAATCCCACAATAAATAAGCCTTGCATGAATTACATTTGCATTGTTGTCTTGTGTTTGAACTAGATTGTTTCCAATAATACATCATTTTGGCTTTCATTAAATACATGTGACACAACCTAATACCTATCCACACTTAGCAAATGGGTTAGACCTTTAATCATGTTGTCATTCAATCATCCAAAACCCACTAAAGGACAAGATGCACTTTCAATCTCCCCTTTTTTAGTGATTGATGACAACTTGATTAAAGCTTACAAAAGGATATAAACATTTAAGCTTTTGGGTTCAATGATTTATGAGAGGCTCCCCCTTAATTTGTGCTTATGAATAGAATTCACTAAATGACCTCAAATGTCAATTGCACATATAAAACCTATAGGAGACTCCCCTAAATCATTGCACCTGTGGGATGCAAGTGTGTGTGACAAAGTAAAACCATGATGCATATGGCAAGATATATCACATAAGAATAAATATAAAAGCATCACATCAAACATTTTCATTTTTCATGCATGGTCCTTATGAAAATAAATACAACACAAGTATATCACACATAGCACTTATTACACGTTTTCACAAGTCCACAAACCACTAAGATAAATTATATTACAAGATAAAGATCATGTCACATGAGTCTCAAACGATACATCCATGAAGCATAGACTCATCTCAACATGATACAATCTATCTCAAACTCAAGATACATCAATAAAGCTCAAAAACTACAGGTGCAGTACATATCTCTAGGTACAAAGATAATAAATGAAACAAACATCTTGAAGCTTTAATCAGTCTCTCTCCTCCTTTGTCATCTATCACCACAAAAGGTCACCAAAAGATCAAACAAAGCACAAAGGGGTTACAAGCTATCTCTGAAAACAGTGATCACTCATCATCCTCATAATCATCATCATCATCTCTACCATCACCCTCATCATCTGAACGTGGAGCCCCAGCTGGGTGTGAACCACCCTCACCAGATGGGTCATAACCACCATACCCATAGTGGCTATATCCACCTATGAGGTCACCCCACCAGTCTGAAGCATACTCATCTACTGCACTAGGACATGGCTAAGCATGAGTAGGCACATGAGCCTACAGTGGCAAGGTGTTAGGGTGCTCTAGTGCCTGCTCCTGCTGAGCGTACTGCTGCTCCTGTCTCTGAAGAAAATGAGCAAACTCCCAATCATACTGAACCTATCGCTGCTCCTCTATCTCTAGGTCACTGAGATCCTCATCTAAAATCAGAAACCTAAGAGGATTAAGCTCCAAGTTTTGAGAGATCCGCTTGAGAGTTTGGGTGTCCTTCCTCCTAGCCTCCCTCTCTCTCTCTGCTGTCTAGTTTGGATATCTCTGCATATCCCAAATATAGCACTAAACATCTTACGAATAGGAGAAGGAGGGCTATGGCAATGTGAAGAAGAGCATGGAGGAGCACGTGGTGGAGGTGAGACTCCTTGTGTTGCTGCACCACCTATAGGTGCATCTACCTTAGCTGCTGCTCCCCCTAGACTAGGTGGGGGTACTCTAACCTCTAACAAATCAGCTACAATCTTTAGAACCTTATGAGGTCTATCATACTCAAACCAGTGCCTAGTCACCTGCCCAATCATATACATGATGTATGGAGCAAAGCCACAGCCCTTGACGGGCCTCTCACCAACACTCTAAATCTCACACTAGATGAAATCAAAGATACTGAAGGGTTGTGCATCTGGTGCCATCCTATGGAGAAGGTTCCTGGAGTAATATGTAATAGTGCCCTTGTCTTCACCCTTACTGTCAATGGACTTCCTGAACATCTTGTCCAGGTACCTATAGGTGGGATGAAGACCATCCACATTCTAAACTGCCCCACCTCTATACATGTAAGCTATTCTCTAGGAGGTAGTACCTACTCAGTGTGAATCCTGTATTTCTGAAGCTCATCCTTAGGAATACCAAGATATCCTGCAAAGACTGCATAGTCAACACTATACCAACTACCTCTAACATCCAGTGCATATGCCTTGGCTCCTCCTCAACAAATAGTGTAGCATAAAATTGTGCGATGACTTCGAAATTCTAGGGATGCTGAAATTGCATAAGCTTGTACACACCCGTGCACTCACATGTGGCAATAGCAATATCAAGAGAAGGCATCTTCTACTTCCTAACATGATCCTAGTCAATCCACTAAGACTTAGCCACAACTGGGTTTCTAGAGAGTATCACACTGTGGTAGAAGTCAAGCTAGAATATAGTGCGAAAGCGGTGATCATATGGATAGTTCTCCGAATGACCCCTAGGATCAATCCTCCTTAGCTCTCTAGCTCTCTTAGTCATACCCTTTATCTTGTAATTGACTCTAGGAACATAATCGGGTACTTTAGTGCGATGTACCTTAAGCATGCCAAAATGGATGTTGTGAGCTGGCTATCCTCCCTGAGGTGGATGTTGAACTAGAGGTGCCTCCTCCTCCTCAATCTCCTGCTCATCATTAGGACTATCATCATCATCTGACTCTCTATCAATGCTCTTCCTCTTCCTATGCTCAACTCTATAATCCTCAATGTCATCATCATCAGAAGATGGACTGCTACCACCACCACTCTCTCTATACTATGGGGCGCCCCTAGTGGCTCTAGAGGATCTCCTACTACTACTCTGCTCCTGCTGACTGAACCTATGATGCATGTCCTGCCTTGCCTTCTTGTATTTCTCAGAAGCAAGTCTATCATGCTGAGCCATAGATCGAGGCTCGAGCCTACCATCCTTGTGTCTCCCAATCTCTGCTACCCTGTATCCAAAAGATTTGCAAGGAATTTTAGATACATGTCCCAAGTCACAAGCTCATGTTGCATTTTAGACATAGAATCTTTTATCCGTAGTTTTCCATTCACCTAGGCAAACCACTGTCAATAGATTTGAAAAACATAGAAACAAAAGATACTAGGCCTATCATACAACAATTGACTCATATTGAATCTAGGAGAGCAAAGGTAATGCTCTGCTATCGAATATCGGACATGTCCGAAATGCATACCGGACGTCCGGTATTCACGCACAGTAGCCCAATCTAAGGGCACTTGATTCAATTCAAAACCATTTCGATCCAAACTTTTGGGATAGCTTCAACACCACCAAAGCATCACTTCTACCAAAGGAATTTGAAATTGAAGCACTATCCAATAGATCGAATGGGTTCTGGGATTTGAAATACCTAGGATGGGAAACTTGAAATCAATTTCAAATCCATCATGGAGATCCTTGATTCTTGCTGAGGGAACCTTCAATCCATCTCTCTTTCTTCCCTTCTCCTCTCTTTTATCTCCCCCTTCTTCCTTGCAGGGCACCGGCAAGGGCGATAAGTGGCTATGGCTAGAGCCACATTGCTGCTGGTGAGGGCACATGGCAGGGAGAAGGAAGCAGTATTCGACATGGAGGCAATGTGGCTGCAAGGGGAATGAGACCGAGCCACGGTGAGCAACGCGCGGGAGCGAGAGTAGGGGCAAGAAGTGGCAGCACTGGACACTTACAGTTGGAGGAGAAGAATGGGCCAGGACCTGGGTCGAAGGGGTACCAGGGTTAAAGTCTGTAACACCTAGTTTTATAAATAAAACTGCAGATTGAATATATGTGGGCCTAGGAAGTCCCAAACCACATATACATACAAATTGAAGTGATATCATAGCATGAATCAAGTTTATAACTTTATTACATCTCATGAACATGTCTTACACATCATTGCCAATGACATTATTATAGTGGATACATAGAAAAGATATAAAAACTCCATCCCACGGGGACACCGACTGGTGGTACGCAATCCTCAGTAGTCCTAGATGTCCTTGGGAAACTCCTCATAGCCTTCACCATCTGGTACCCATCTAGGATTTTTAATGGTGACAACGACAAGCATCAGCTCACCATGCTCAGCAAGTATAACTATGGGGAATGCAAGGCTCAAAGGCTTGACACGGGTTAAAGCGGTTAGCATTTTAGTCGATCATGTTTTATTTAACACCTAAGTTACTAACTTAATGAGAAAACCCTTTCCCATGTGAAGAGTTTTTATAAACATCAATATTAAAGTTATCTCCCATCCATCCACATATCTGGCTATACAAAAAGGATCTAGGCCGCTCATGTCCATGAGCAAGGCTGATATATTAGTTTGATCAAACTCTGTAGAGTGTGTACACTTTCACCTTGAGTCATGATCCCCATTTGCCCGGGGCCGTCGACCCCCTAACACTTCCAAGGTGAGTAGGCAGGGTCTCACTACAAAGTCTTTCACTAATTACCCTAACAAGTTAGTAGCCGTGAGGTTTCAGCAGCTAGGTGAATGGAGGCCCCCTTCAAGACTGGCACACCCTAACTGTAGCCCAGTACACATCTTGATAGGCAAGAAGCCATTCTGCAACCTAGGCCCCCCTCTTGCGCCTTTCGATAACCACTAACGAGCTAGAAAAAACTAGTTATACAGCTAAGATCGTGCCCACTTTGATTCTCAAGGATGTACGGATGTCCTAGGTTGCCGCTTTAAGTGATAGTACTTATGGAGAGCAACTGGAGCATAAAAGACCCATACTCCAGCCCCCTTTAAGTTGCTAAAAAGCATCTTTTAACCATTATTCCATAAATCCATTAGTCAAAATTACAGTTAAGCCTTTCTTCAGCGTAGCAAACTTACCCTTCTATTTTGCAAACCTCCCATAGGTAACAAGGAATATAGATCAAGTATTTCTAGGCATGTCCTTAGGGTATATCAAATTAGACACATGCATATGTTTAAAAGTGATTAAAGTTGCTGGGTAACAAGGAAACCATAAGCTATACTTGCCTTGCTCACAAGCTTGATCCTAGTAATGCTCCGCAAACTCCTGCTCCTCGAACACCTCGCCCTCCATACGCATAACCATCACCAAGCAAGATATCCAGACAATCATCACATGAAAAAGATATATTTCTATTAGAACATTACACCATGCAATAGAAACATATAGAGAAACACTTATAAAACAATTCTACTTATTTCTATGAACACATGAACGCGAAGATCACTCTAATCGAACCTAAAATGAGAAAGTTATGAGCAAAACCATTTTCAGGGACATTTCTGCAATTAAATATATTTTTCTAAGGGCCTATTCACTAAAAACAAGGTCTAAAATGTGATACAACCTAAAATAGAGGGCTTTTATAGCAAAAACAGGTCTATTGGACCATGGGCACAAAAACTAGAGAGCTCAGGGTTCAAACTGCTAAAAACAGGACCTAAATCTAAGGTTCTTTGCAATAGGATGGATGGCGGGTTGATATCTAAAAAACTCAGGGGCCTCCGCACAAAAGGTATGGCTACTACCAGGCACACGCCGACATGGCACCATGCGGCATGGCGGGGTTGGTTGGGGCCATGGACACGGCCATGGACCGCGCGCACAGGCTCGGTCGCGGCGTCCACCATGGACCGGCATCGGTCACCGTGGCGGGGCGCCATGGGGAGCAGCTTGGGGCTCACCGGCGAGCAGCCGGTATGGTGCTCCTGGCCTTGGCTCAATGAAGGGGAAGGCCACTAGAGGAACGTGGGCACGATGGTGAACTAAACCAAGGCCTTGGCAATGGCGGTGAGGCTCACCACGACAAGATAAAAGAGCTCCGGTGAAGAGATAAAGAGCTTCGATGAGGCTGTCTCGTGCAAAATAAAAGGGAAGGGCGATAGGGTTTCTTTGGACGGATGCTGCTTCACCTTCCAAAGGTCATCGACCTAGCAACAATGGCAGCAGGCTGCTAGGGACGACAACCGAGAGGTGGGGCGGTGTCGGTGAGCTACGGGATGGGAAAGGGGAAGAAATGTGATGCCTTGGCCTTGGCTTTATAGGCCGGGGAAAGGCGGTGGGTGGCCACAGGTGCGCCACTAGGGCTAGAGGAGGTGGCTCAATGGCCCTCAAGGCCACTTCCGCGACAGCGGTTATAGTGGAGGCAGAAACAGCAGTGGCGCCATTTGGCTGGAGGTAGGGGAAGAGGTGTGGGCCGCTGACGGGTGGGGCCAAGGCGACAATGGGTGCACTAGCAAGTAGGGCTAGGCTAGCAGTGGTGGCGACACGCTGGCAGGCGGTAGCAGGTTGCTCCACACGGGCATGGGTGCATTGGGCCGAGCAGGCCCAAGGCGGGTGCGGGCGTGGGGAAAAGGGGAGGAGGACGAGAAGGCCACGACTACGGGCCTAGGTGGGTTGCTGCACGCATGAAGATGGAAGAGGGAGAGGGAAGGGGCTAGGCCAGCTCTAGTTCTGGGCCAAAAGGGAGGGGAGGCAGAAAAAGAAAAAGAAAAGTTTTTTTATTTTCTGTTTTTGCAAACTTGCTCAAATTCAAACAAAGTTTGAATTCAAGCCACCCAACACCAGCCCTACACTCAAACAAAATTTTTGCACTAGCATGAATGCAACAAAAATGTTTCTAAAGCCTTATATTTGATTTTAATATTCATGAAAATTATTAGTTGTCCTAAAAAATTCATGATAAATTAAATAGAAGAGGCAAGATTATATACTATTTCCAAAAATGATTTTTAGGGTATTACAAAGTCCCCCGCGGATACTGGACGCAATACCAGACACGTCTGGTATTTGCGGCTTGTGCCCACTTGCTCCAAATCTTGATCTCTTTAATCCAAAACCCTTCACATCTATTCTTTAGTCCAATATAATTCTATCCTTGATCCCAGATTGAGTGTAACCATTTTTTCTTATCCAAATGCCAAGAGTAGCACTTCTTTTTTCTAAATATTTGGTATATAACCAATTTTGATCACTTGAGAGAGATTGAGTGAGACATAGTAGATTAGTGGACTTAAGAGAACCATGTTATGCGTGATTAGCGAGTCAATCAATCAAGGAGAGCTATAATCACCACATGACAAGGCTAGGTCACAAAGACCAAGAATCGAATAGTTTTTCAAATTCATACCACCTACACATGCTAGTTAGAGATTTTGAAAAACATCTATCCTATGTCACACAAATGCACATTCTATCATATATAGAGCCTTAGATGCACTTACAAATGCATAAATGTAAAAACATACCTTTGCCTTGAGCCCATAAGATTTCCACTAAGACAATACATGGCATGATAATCATTATGCTTATATCACTTCTCAGATAATCATGCCATATTTGAAGTCAATTTTTATCAAAGGACTACAAAGAGTGCTATATGAAATTGTTAGTCCTCTGGGTACAAAATAGAGAGATGAGCTCCCCCTTAATAAGTGCTACAAGTAATTTGAATAACTTTCCACAAGCACTTTACTCAATTATGAATGTGGGCGAGTCAATTTTCTATTTTGACCAACACATAGTAAGATGCCATATTTAGATTTAGTTCAAGAGATGCTTATAACCATCTAGACATAAAGAATCACAAGGCTTCTGAGTGATCTAAGAATATATGAAGTCACCATGATCATAACTTAGCAGCAACCAAACTCGCTGCTCTGCCCCCTAGAATACTAGACACGTCCGGTATACTCGGGACAGAAATAGTGAACCTTTTGGTTTGTGATTCTTCATTAGGTTCTAGTACTTCCTGTGTATACCTGCATCTCACCAAATAAGTTGCTCTACAAGAGAGCCATTAAAAGCACCATATGGCAAGCACTAGAATCATCAAATGAAACTAATTGGCCACTTTTAATATTTCACAAATATGCCTATTTGTGAGATATTGAGCAAGTTGAAAGCAAAGTGGCTATCTTATAGGGTTTAGGTACTCGTTACCAAAAGTGAGGATGAAATAGAGGATATGACTAATCATTATTCTTCGGGTCAACCATATAAGAGATTACAATAAGCATTGGTTGATAGGTTGAGTGAATATTTCCAATTAGATTGCTCAATCACCCCAAAGACTTCATCTCACCACTAAGTACCTACATCAACATCCTAAGCACCCTTTGGTACCCAACTCTTGTTGGGTCCATTTGAGTTAGTCAACAAGAGCTTAGGCACCCAAATAGCCTTAGTACTAGTTTGTGGTGAACACATCACCTTGCTAGTGCTAACTCCATTTGTAGCCTTCCTAAGCATATTATCACAACCAAATGTGTTCGGCTTAGGAATGTTACCATTTGGGCAATCATAGCTTAGATGCCCTTTTCTTCTACAAGCATAGCATAGATGACCTTGATTTGCTCTATGCTTGTTTTGCTTGTTGGGATAGTTATCAACCATGTGCCCTGTCTCATTGCATCCATAGCATCTTCTTGTTGTAACTTGGGCCTTCTTTCTTGCCTCTTTGTACAAGGGGCGATTCTTGGTAGGATGGCCCAACTTCTTGCATATGAGACAAGCACTTGGTTCATCACTCTTCAATTGCTTGGCCACCTTGGTAGAAGCCTTTTGATTGGCGGCTTCAACTTTGTTGGCCCAACTCTTGTGTGGACACATAGCCCACTCATGTCCATACAATCCACAACCATAGCATAATCTTTTTCTATGTTTCTTGCTCTTGGTTGCTTTGACATTGCTTGAGTTGTGATTCTTTTGTTGGGTTTTGGAGGGAGCAAGGTTTGAACCCTTCTCAAGCTTCTTCACCATGTTTCCATGGTTATCTTAAGAAGGTTGTGCTTCCTCCTTACCATTAAATCGAATCACATCCTTTCTTAGCCTTTCACTTCTTTGAGCTCATTATTTTTAAGAGATTTTGCTCAATCAAAGATTGGCTTGCTTGAGAAGCATACTCATTAGTACAAGGAATATTTAATTGAGATGGTGTACAAGTGAGTGTATGAGTGGAAGGTTGAGAAGATTTTACTCACGTGATCACAACCTCATTAGCTACCTCAAGCATGAAATGTGATTCCACTAACTTTTCATGTGAGCACTTGAGATGAACATGGTTGGCTTGGAGAACATTGTATTTGCTAGAAAGTTCATCTAATCTTGTCTTGAGCTCAAAGTTTTCCTTTTCTAGTTGTGTCACACTAGAAGAGGAGTTAGTAACGAAAGCATGCTCAATTGACAATTTTCATACCTTTCATTTAATGCTTTTAGTTCTCCAACTTGGAGATGAGAAATTGTTCTTGCTTTTTGAAGTGATTGTTCTTGTTTCTCATTCTCTTCTTCAAGTTCATCATTGTTTTCAACTATCTTCATGATGATGAACTTGTCTTTGCGGTTGAGATTATCAAGGTTGTAGTTGTCTTCTACTTCAACATCACTTACATCTTCATCATCTACTCATGCTTTCTCCTTCACTTGATCTTTCTTGGAGGCTTTCTTCTTGCTTTTCTTGGCCACGAGACACAAATGATGAGTGTCTTGAGATGCTGAACATGATTCATCACTTGGCTTCCACCGAGCTTGATCATTGTTGCAAGAGTCTGTTGTCTGTCTTGTTGTCTCAGCAATACCGGACACATCCGGTATGTGCATCCAAACAACACATCATCCGTTGGTTGCACTTCTTGCTCTCTCTTGGTGTGCTTGAGGTCTTGTGGGGCCTTTTCATTACATGAGGACACAATGGACATACTTTCCATTGACTTGAGCTCATATGCATCATCACATTTGGATTTTCCATACAAATCAATGAGTCTAGTCCAAATGAGATGGGCACTCTCTGGAGGCGTTTGTCCATCGAAGATTGCCTCATCTAGAACCTCTGCACTCAATGTACTCAACATGATATTAATTGCTTGAGCATTGAGTTGCACGCATCTCTCTTCCTCTTTTGGAATATTTTTGTAGTTGCTCCAATCAACTACCAGAAGAGGGATGCTTGCATCCACAATACGCTCAACAAGAGGACTTATAGCCCTGAAAGCATCAAGTAAATGAATTGACCAAGATAGAAAGTTTGAACCATTATCGGCATCCTTTTCTCACAGTGGTGAAGCTTTTAGTGAGTCCTTGCTCTGATACCAATTGAAAGGACCAAAGATGCCGTCTAGAGGGGGCGAATAGGCGTTTCTAAAAATTCAACCCTTCAAAATGCGAAAATGATTAGTGGGAGAATCGGAGAAATAAACCCCTCACAAGTTAGCCAACAAAGTAAACTAGGTTTATAAAGTATATCTAGGAGCTACAATCCTACAACACAAAGATTAGAATGAAGAATGAATAAATTTAGCATTGGTGGGAAATACCAGACATGTCAGGTATCAATACCGGACGCGTCCGGTATACACGGGCTGTGCAAATTAGCTCCGCTCTTCTTCACTTTCGATCTCTCCTTTTCACTTAGTTGCTAATGCCATTAGGTAACCTGTTTACAAGCTCAAGCAACACACAAGATCACAAATATCAAATGTAAAGAGGGAGATCAAGATGCGTGATATGTTCTACCGAAGTTCGGCCTCTGTCGAGACTTACTCTCCGCTGAGGGGCTACGAGCAACCCAATGAAGGTCAACTCTAGAGGACCACGAAGGCTACTCTAGCCAGAGTCTTTTCCAACTCCTTTTCCTCCTTCCACTAGTTGATTCCTTCCCTTGCGATGGTGGAATCGAACCATTACAAATTTTCTGAGGCACACCACAATCTCTTGAGTGCTCTCCGGCAATGCCTAGCCATCTAGGACCGAAGAGTCCAAGAGTAACAAGTGCAAATGGTGGCTTGCTCTCAAATTTGAATCTCACTCAACCCACAAGATGGATTTTGAAAGTTTGAATCAATCACACACTAAGAGAGGGTTGGAGAGTGTTCTCAAGGCTCAAAAACAAGTGAGAGTGTTAGTAGAATCAGCAGCCTCCAAAGGTGGAGGCTTGGGGGTATTTATAGCCCCTTTGAAAAACTAGCCGTTATGTAGTCGTTGGCGAATGCTGAACACGTTCGGTACCAATACCGGACCATACAGCCGCAATGGTCACTATGTCAGTGTTGCGCAAGATGTAGGAACTATCGATGATGTCTAGAACTCTCGACTCATGTTAGAACTCCCAACGAGCCAAACCGAGAACAACATGAATTTGTCATGGCAGGGCAAATACCGGACACGTTCGGTTGTCTGGTATTGCTAGACCAGCAAAAAACAAGTTAACTCCTTTGTCTCTCAAACACTTAAACTTCACATGGGTTGGCTTGAGCACTTATGAATAGTCATCTATCAACATGATGCATCCCTCTTAATAGTACAGCATACCTATCAACTCAAGATTAAAAGAAAGCGGAGTTGGAAGCGCTTGAGTTGAAATCCTTGGAACCAAATGCCATAGCTTTCAATCTTCGACAAGTGAGGGTGACAATCATGTCAATTTGATTTTCTCCTTGAGTATAGCCATCTTGAGCATTTGACTTGATTCCTTCCAATAAATGAGAGTTGGCTTCAAAGGTATCAAGTCATCCTTTTATAAAGTCGTCTAGGATTTGATCCTCCACTTCAATATGACCAACATGGTTTGATTGGTGCCTTGATTAAATGCAAGTACTTCTTTCTTCACCCTAGCTAGGTTCCTCGGTTGCCAAGCCGTTGCTTGCCCTTCACCCTTGCTTAGTACCTCAAAGCCTTTCCTTGCTATCTTCACCATCTCAATCCATCTAGTCACACTTGGTGTCGAATCATTCATTAAATTCATTTGTATACTTGTCTTTGATCTAGCAAGCTTCAAAAGGTGAGACCATTCCATATGCAATCCCTCATGTCTCATTAATTATTTTTCAACGTGCTTGCTTTCATATGAGTTATCAAAATCCCACAATGAATAAGCCTTGTATGAATTACATTTGCATTGTTGTCTTGTGTTTGAACTAGATTGTTTCTAACAATACATCATTTTGTCTTTCATTAAATACCCGTGAGACAACCTAATACCTGTCCATGCTTAGCAAATAGGTTAGACCTTTAATCACGCTGCCATTCAATCATCCAAAACCCACTAAAGGGCTAGATACACTTTCACCTCCAAGGGTGGTAGTTCCTCCCATGAATCTGAGAGGTCACCATGCAGTTGGTCAGGAAAATAAGATGGCAGCGGCACGCTCTCATTGGGGACGTAGAGCAATGACTTTTGTCACCCCAAGTCTGCGGAAAGGTAGTGGTCAAGGCTAAGGTACCTATCCCCCAATCTGAGATGAAGTTGGATCAAGGCGTCCCCCATCCGAGGAAGATGGACCCCCCAGGTGCTAAGGGAACCACCTGGAATAAAGACCACCATAGCTCATAGTGGGCAGAGACTCCCAGGAAGCCCTCGCACAGCATGATGAAGACATAGAGGTGGAGGATCCCCTCTAGGGTCAAGTCATGGAGGCAGGGCCCGTAGTAGTACAGTAACCACAGGAGTAAGGGGTGTGCCGACACCCCAAACCCAAAAGAGTGGAAATAGGCGAAAGAGACGACCTCATTCTCCTCCGGCCTTGGCTCCACTTCAGTTCCCGGTGGGACTCTCCACTCGATCGCATTAGTCGCCTCTGAGATCACCACATTCAGTCATAGCTCATCGAACACCTTGCGGTCGACGGATGACTTCGTCCACTTTGTGGTCATGGTCCTCGCAGGAGGCGTCGGTGGTGCAAAGGGCACAATAGGGTGGAGAGCAAAAGCTTTGGGACGAAAGGAGAAGATCTGTGGAGGAAAGGTAGATGATCGTAGAAGGCAGCAGATAACCTTCCCTCTCGTGCCCTTGTGTCTTCTATAGTTTGGGGGCTATGGAACCACCCCACGCCCATGACCACTGACATGTTTGTGTGGGCGGGCAGTTTGGCTTCGCCCCATCACATCAATGCGATGGGCCACGAAGCGACGTCCCTGCTATAACTGCCTATTGATGCCACCCACACGCGTGTACCTACGCGGGAATCTAGGAGACTACAAGACAAAAATGGATGCTGCATGTTATTCATCAATATTGTCCGAGTAGTCACAATTTCAAACCACCGAACCTTCTGTGATAAATCTTATCGCTCCACTAGTGTTTGGCTAGTGAAAATTTTAAAGGATCGTTCTGTCTATAGGGTGCATAAACATTTCAATAGCAGTGCATCCGTCCTTTGATGGTTGTGATCAGCCAAAATCTGAATTCAACTACTCCATCCCAAATCGATGAGTCAGATTGTCAAATTTGACAAAATAAAAAAAAACTCAATGTAATAAGAATCAACCGAAGTATATGAAGTATGAAAGAAATAAAGGAAGATAAATACAGTTGGACCAACATAAAAAACTTCATTCCATTATAGAGAAAAGTACATTATGTATTTTTTTCTCTAATCTCTAATGTCTAAAATAACTCATCTTATCAAGGGGACTCATGTCAAACGGTTGACAAATTTCATTCAATCGATCAACATGAGTGAAGATGATAGAGTCTCCTCCCATAAACACAGTAACACAACCAAGTCTTTTCATTTGCTCGAAATTTTTAACATGGACAAAAATCTCGCATATAACGAATTGTAGCTTCAACAACAATCCATCGGGGCTATTGATGAATATGACGTCCCCAAGCAACAAGCACCCCTTGTACGATACCTGGTGACACTCCTAGCTGCCAAAGCGCAAGCTTGCTGATGGAGTATACATGGGTGTTGTGGTACGATGACATCTCTGTGTATACATACAGAACAAAAAACACAAGGAAAAAATCATTAGAAAAAACCACATATGAAACACTACACCTTGAACAAGCAAGAACCAGCACAAAGCAACAGAATATTGCCTAGGCCATCTCTTAGCCTCGATTGAGATCCTGACTAGAATAAAATGACAAAAAAACTAAAACTCACCTCAAGAAGGACAATCAATGTTGTTTTATGGGCAACAACTCCTAACAAAGTTGTAACACTGCCTCATTTCCTTAGCTAGCAACTTGCAAGTGATAAATAAAAGAGACCACGAAGGATATTTATACTCGATACAGATGCTAACAAACATTAGAAGACGTGAGTCCCCATAGCGTTACTAATTACTAATAAAATAGATTTAGAATATGAGCAGTCAGTGCAGTAGTCGAGGGGTTGGTGCATTTTCCTGCTTTGATTATGAGAAAGTTCGGCATGTTAATACACAGAGCCACAAACTTTCTCATTATCAGAGCAGGAAAACGCGTCAACCCCTCGACTACTACACTGGTGATTCGAGTAATAATGACGACGAGCAATGGGAATGTACTCAAGCGCTAGCATATACAACACCGACTGTTACTCTTGGGAGGAGGAGGACGATCCGGAGTACTATGACTCGTCCAACGATGAGTCTAGCGAGTCGGCAAATCGCCAGAGCATTAGCAAGGAGGAGGATGTTTTTTCTCTTTCTCTGGAAACTCAAATCCCATTAGAATCCATGACTTTTTCCAAGCTCGGAAATCCAATAACCCATTTAGTTATTTATGGAGGGTTTTCCATCCCTAGGCCTGCGTTCTCCTTGCTTCCAAATTATAGGCCTTAGTTCAAATAGCCGTAGATGCAGTCACACACATAAAAAATAATCAGCATATGCAACTCAACGAGCTACAACGAGTAGGTTTTTTTGGTAATTTTTACGTGTCAAATTCATGCATCTTTTAATTATTTATTTATTATCATCCTCTTTTAATTTTATGTTTATTTATATTATTATGAAAAAACAAAAAAGACAACAACTAACTCATCGGATATATAAACAGGTGCACATGAGAAAAAAAAATGAAAAGACGGATATTAGGTAAGTAACATTTTGTCGTAATCATTTCTATTAAAACACGGAATAAATTACGGTCTCTGCTGAGCACCGCACCGAGCAGCCCCACCAACACGCCCACAAAATTTGATTTTGCACCACGCCGAGTAGTCCCGCCAACACGCACCAAAGATTAGATGTCTCTCTTTTGCCCTCCACGCGAAAAATAGGTTTACCACGCCATCGATTTCAGACAAGGGCATTTGTGGTAATGTGATGGCCACATAAAAGAGCAAAGAGTCACCGTCTCCGCCTCCATCTCCATTCTCCACCCACATCGTCTCTCCTCCAGCTCTAAATCCTTGTCCCTTGGCCTCCCTCTCCACTCTCAAACCACCCCCTCTGCCACCCTGCTCTGGACCCTAGGCGCCATCGGCACAGTAGCTCAACTCCCTCTTGACTCTCCAGCCGCATCCTCTCTCATATATTTCTGAACCCTAGCCTTGACAACGGTACAAGCCAGATCCAGATCCCCTACCTCAGCACCCACCACGACCAACCGGATCTGATCCCTAGCCAGAGCTAGATTTGTTGACCCTGCATCAACGCCAGCCGCACCAGCTCCACGACAACGATGACAAGATCGGATCTGAACACGGACACGGAGGAAGAGGTACCTAAATTCCTTTTATGTTGTGTGACCTACTGTAGAGGCTGAACCAATGATGTGTAGATAGCGATGGGGTTACATATTTCCTATAGTTGAGTCTAGCTGACATGTGCTTTAGTGGATTAATGACTTCCGTATAAGCTGTAGTTACATACTAGTTAGGCGCTCATTTGCATACTCTTGCTCTATTGTGTTGACATTCCATAGAAGCTTTAGTTAATAAATGCCTTTGTAATCTAGAAAGATGGAAGAACTTGGAATATGTGTGGGCCCAAAACCTATGTCTCCAAAAGAAAAAACATAAAGCACAAAGGGTAGACACGGTTAAGATTTAGAATATATCCCTGAACTAGAGGATGTAGTTGAGGGATTTGAAGTTACAAATGAAATAGATTCAGATTTAGAAGATAAGCTAGTACCCCTAGCAATTGAGGTGCTTATTCTATCTTGTATTTAGTTTGAAGGGGGTACATAGCAATGCAATGCTTTACTGTTTGGATAGCAATGCAATTTGTACATGCTTGTTGCTTAAGTTTGTATCTCCAATTTCAGTGTCCGTGTCGAAGGAGCCATAGAGGAGGCTCTGCCAATAGGACAAAAGGTAGCAATATCATGAGTCTTGAGCGAAGGCACTCCAAGCGAGTGAATTCAACATGACCAGGAGAGTTTGCTCATGGAGTTCATACTCGGAGGGTTGCCACTAGCAAAAGAGTGGAGGTATCAGCAGTAGGTGAACATAATTCTCCATCACCATGGACACCTATACCTAGGGATCAATTTAAACTTCATGAATTGACTAGAGACATTTGTTGGGACGGCTCCCTACCTAGCCCTATGAGAGAGTGCCTATGGCCAGATGATGATAGCCATGCAAAAGAGGAGCCCTCTAAGCTACCTAGCCCTGTGAGAGACTACCCACGGCTAGATGATGATAGCCATGCCGAAGAGGAGCCCTCTGAGCTACCTAGCCATATGAGAGACTGCCCATGGCCAGATGATGATAGCCATGAAGAAGAGGAGCCCTCTGAGCAAACTCCTGTCTTCACCCACCCACAGAATAATGAAAGTTGACTAGGTTGGTATTACCTTATAGATGTCTATCAATCAATTCACACTAGCTATTTGATATCCATGTTACTTTTCTAACTATCTGAATGTATGAAAACTTAGTGGTACCATTGCCAAGAAGTGCGAGGAAGCCGAGGCCTCGAACTCATGGATTTTTTCTTGACAAAATGAGCAAATCAATGGGAGGATTGAGGATGCCCATCTCTGTTGCCAAGGGGAACATAAGGCCACATGATCCAATGCAAGCTGTCAAGTTTGCCTCAGAGGCAGGTGTAGTAGTTTAAGCATCAAATACCAATTTGGACACATTGGAAACATTACAAGAAGCCCTCTAGTGTCATCCATTATAGGAATTTTGTGGATAGGCTAACTGTATGTATGGGTATCCTCTCTTGACATTCAACTCTACTTTGAGCAACTTTAACAGATTTACTTTTCATTCACACTACTGCATGTAGTCAAGGCTAGACATTGACAAGGTTCACCCACCAACACAAGAAGCTTGCTAGAATGTATTGCGGTGTAGGGTATGACAAGCATGCTACAGGTTGAAGCAAACCTACTTCAATGGTGTCCCTGCTAATCAGATCCATACGACCTCTCCTATCCCATGCATGAGCGATGCATAGTGGTGTAAACTTGTTGAGACTTGGTCTAGTACTAAGAACAAGGTGTGTGTGAACCCATCAATTTCCTGTCTAGTCTTGCTATGGTCTACTTGTGCTACAGTCCAACACAAATGAAGCTATAGAAAACATCTGAGATGAACAAGCGAAACCGTGCAAAAGTGAAGTACCACCAGTCTACAGGATCTCACTCCTATATTGTCCAACTGCAAACATTTATAAGTGATGGTTGTGTTTTATTATTACTCTTGCTATTGTATATATATAAATAGAAACTCATGTGCAATGTGAACAGAAGGAGAACAAGAGGAAGGCCGCAGAACACGATCAAGGACTTGATGAACAACATGATGATCCAGGACTTGAACAACATGGCTCGACCTGATGAAGATGTTAATGTTGTGGAAGTCTTTAAGGACTTCATACCAGTACGAAAAAGGGCCTGAGCGATGTTGCAAGAGCAGCAGTTGTAAGTACCTTCATTTGCTTTCCTTGAAATCTACTGAACCCATTGCCATAAAAGAAGGAAACGCAGCAGGAGCCTAATGTGGCAACATCATTTAATTTTGTAGTTGCAATTTTACACCATTCAATATGGTATCTAGTACATTGTGCTTATGTAATCTCTATCGGTAGTAGGCTGCAAAAGACCTATGCATTGTGCTTATGTAATCTCTATCAGCAGTCGTCTGAGGAAGTCCTATGCATTACTTGTTATGAATTAATCTCATTGGGTTTTCAGTTGAAGTCCTCTTCCACTATCTATAACCTAATGTTTATCTGATTGAATTTCGTAGGAAGCTATGGAAGCTATGCAAGCAGAACCTGTTGCTGATGGGCATCAACCAATGACTAGTGTTGATGTTGTTTCCAAGGTTCATCTACCTCTACTAGGGCAAGCGCCCCTCCCAGGCAAGCAACAAAAACCTTTTTTGAAGAATGCTTAGTATCCTCAGAAGCTCCACCAGAGCTAGAGACATCGGCGAAGATGACACTTTGGGAGCAACTTGCTGGTGAATAGAAAAGTACATCTAAGCTCGTCAAACTAGTGGATGAACTGAAGGTGAGGATAGAAAAGGTTGAAAGGGAGCTTGAGGAATTCAAGCAATAGCAACAGAAGGAGTACAATAGGCTCTAGTTAGCTAGTCTTACGCTTAAGCTCATCCTGGTAATTAACTCTCTAGTCTTCAACTCCTGCGGCTTGATGCGGTGAACATTTGTGGTCTGTTGTGTGGACGCATGTGATGGTTTGATGTTGTGATACTCTGTCAGTGGTTCACTGCTGATGTGTGAAATGTTAATTGTGGTTATTTGATTGCTAGGCTGAATTGTTATGCAGTCAATCTGTGTAGTAGTGACGATCTCGAATTACTTCTATGACAAATTGATTGTACTCCACGCGGTAGAACCAGAACAGACCATATGATCAAATAAAAATGCAACACGTGCAGGAACTAGTGTATGACACGTGAAATAGCCAGAGCACGACACGTGCTATTAAAAATTCAACACGTGGAAGGATGTCATCAAGTCACGTGGCTGAATAAAAATGCGAAACATGGACGGACAGTGCCATGATGCGTGGTCGAATAAGAAATGGCCACATGGACCAACAAAAATACACCACATGGTCCAATGAAGAAGTGACACATGATCCAACCGCAACACAACACGCGTGCCCGCAAAAAAACTAACGTGTGGAACAATAGGAACCCAACACATGGTCCAGTAACAACCTGAAACGTGTAAGAACCAGAGATGGCCACGTTGTGCAATAAGAAGGTGACACGTACCCAAACCATCTCCAATGCACCCGGCTATTGCATGTACATGTTGAAAGCATCTCTAACGGAAGCACCCACCAGCATGGCAGCCCCCTGCCACACATGCTAAAATAGTTCTATGATGTTCTGTTTTCATCACAGATCAAGCCACTTCTATGACATTTTGCGAAAATCGTCATAGAATTTTAAGTATGACGCGACTTCTATGATGAACCGATTTTTGTCATAAATTCATCATAAAACTAAAATTATGATGAATTTGGCTCATTTAGTGACGAAAGTTGATCGTCGTAGAAGTGGATATTTCTACTAGTGGAAGCAGGGAGGGCGTGCTGAAGATTTGTGCACTGGCAAAGTTGGAGGTGAAGGAGCAGTGAGCACACGAAAGGCTACCTTTCGTCCGATGCTAGCAAGGTGAAGCAAAGCAAGGGAGCATAGTGGGGAATGGATGGGATGAAGGTGTGGTAGGACCGTAGGAGTGTATATAAAGTTTAATAAATTGGTTGCCCTGTACCGGGACCTAGTGTTTAGGGAAGTAGGATGCCTCCAACGCATCAATTGATACTTGGATCTACTATCATTTACGATTCAATAAATTGAACACCTAGTGAATCACCTTGCATTTAGTTCAACAATAGTTGTATAATAGTGATAGATTTTAGTCCGACACATCAATTGATACTTGGATGTACATCATTTATATTTCAATAAATTGAACACCTAGATAATCACCTAGCATTTAGTTTAACAATAGTTGTACGAAAGTGACAGATTTCAGTATGATACATCATAAATTGATACTTGAATCTACTGCGATGAACTAAGCAACTTGCCAATAAACATGCCAAGAACTAAGGTAAGTATAAAATAGGTGAAAGAACAATAGGAAGCACATTTCTTTCTCAAAGGTACAAAATCTTCCATCATCATCTTCGTTGAAAACCCTGGCCATTTCTTTATCTATAGCATAATCTCTTCCTCCTCCTACAGATGTTCTTCATTTGTTGTAACATTGGCCTCTGCCTTCAGCTCCCAAATCTTGTTACGTAAATCCAAAATCAAAGTCCTAAGAAATTTTCCATATTGGGGATTGTGCCACTTAAAGAACCCGCAATCTAAGTTGGGCTACGAAAAACTAAATTACCATAAGTACAGCGGGATTTCAGCATTTGCATTGCGAAAATAGAATGAACAAGAAAGAAATCGAGTTACATTATTTGCCCTACAGCATTTGTGGTATCGACGTCTTAGGTTTTCATCACTCCATGAAATCCACCGAGGCGTCTTCAAGCCACAGCGACACAAAAGTGGTGGCTGATATGCGTAGGGGTGGTTCTCGACACGGCATGGGATGGGCGGCCCCCTCCCGCTGTAGCCTCCTCCGCTGGAAGTTGGTTTTCTTCTCGCGACGACGCCCTAGGATGGTGCCAACCACTGGGAGGAGTTGGAGCTAGATGCAGCCATGGAGTAGTCAGGGTTCAAAGTGTTGCACACACTCTGAGTGAAGAGGTTGGTCTAGGTCTTTTGTCTACTTTTTGCCTCCTGCCAAGGCGCTAGAACATCCTTCAAAACCCTCAGACTCCCACCAAGATGTAATGTTGTGTCAGGTTCAGGGTACTATTTGCCTATGGAAGAAGGCCTGTTTTGGATCCTCTGTGCTTACATAGTGGTGTACACGTGGACCACAATCAAGACCAACTGATTCAATTAACAGTTCAACCAAAGTAATAGTTCAACGATTATGCAGTACTCATACATACTAATCTAGAGGTTTTATCAGTACATATAAACTTCATTAACATAAAAGTTTCACAAATTCTAAAACTTAAAGTCTGATGGGTAGGCAGTTGCTAAGGTACTCAATTGGTTGATGAGGTCCCAAAAGCCAGAGGTAGTGAACCGTAGCGAAGATGACAGTGTCTCCATCCACAGACACATTGTATCTATAAAGTATGTCTACTTTTTGTCTAGTCCTGCAAAGCACAAAAATCTCTCCACAAATAGGGTCTTGAAGGATTCTTGTCAAATTTTGTGGTCCGAGGAGGTGACGAACAACGGCTTCAACAATCAACAGTCGGTCCGGGTGAATGCTCCATCCCCAAGTAGCAAACAATAGCATCTGGGGTCCTGGTGCCACCCCTAGCCACCAAAAGGCAAGGTTGCTCGCATTGTAATGGCTTCTTCTGAAGTAAGACATTTGTTGCAATGAAGAAATTTCTAATATGAACAAAACTGATACCGAACCCAAAACCAATTGGAACCAAATGCAAACAGCGGAGGGCGTGACCGAATCCATCTAACCTTCATGAGGCGTTGTCCACGATGATAATGCAAGGTGCTCGAGGCAGGGCAAGCAAAGGCGGGTGGGGAGAATGAAGATGAAGCAACTGGTGGGGAGAATGATGATGAAGCAACGGGTGGGGAGAACTAATGGCTTCATATTGGGGGTTTTTAGTGGTTCCAACAGCTACCAATACGCTGACAGGGCCGAGGAGAGTTGGGGAACGGACCAGGCAGTTCTAGGTTTCTTATTCCAAATGGACGGTCCAGATTGATCGGCAGAGAGAACGGATGGCATGGGATAAGGTAAATAGTATTTGTATTAAGCCGACCATTGCCATGCTAATCCACGCTATAATACAATGATTGTCAGCAGTTGAACTGCTATTAGATTCTCCTAGAACCGGAACCATACATGAAAGTTTTTACTTTTCATTCATATATATAGCAAGAATCAAAGATAGGTATCAAGACCAGCAGTAGGAAAACATAATATTTCAAAGAACTTTTTCATTGATTCATTTCATATACAGATAAATACCCATTTGGACGAGTATATCATTGTACTCGTCTGGAAACATAATAACTAACCTAAACTATTAAAACTACTTATACTAACTATAAACTACTTAATCTAAATATCGCATTGCTCGCTTGGGAGGAGGCGAGGCGAAGTCGGAGTTAGAGTCGTCGGATTCGTCGTCATCAATTTTGGCGCCGGCGCCGGGGTCGTCCTCGTCCTCCTCCTCCTCCTCCGGGTCCTCCTTCTTGGAGATTCACGGAGGACTATAATCAGACATTCCGTCGTCGGAGGAGACATTCTCCTCAGAGGAGTGGTGGGAAGGCAATTCATCCTTGCTGGACGACGGGCTGCTTGGAAACTTAATGGGGCTATCCGACATTTTCTTTGTAGATTGAAAGAGAAGGGGATGATGGATGAACAAGAAGGGTTGTTTCAGAGGGCACCGGGCCTGAAGTATATGTAGAGCAATGGATATGCGGCTCTTAGGCTTCAGGCGGCGGAAGTAATGGTGATTTGACGGTCTTAAAAGTTGAGGCAATTCAACACTCACGCTGAATTTACCGCCTGTTGACCAAATGCTACTTTAGGGCCGGTGGGTAAAATGCGTATCCCAGTCGGCCCGACTTTCCATGCGATTGGAGGAAATGCAACCCCAATACCACTGTCGCATCTATCGTTAACACGTCGGTGGTAGAAGTCTAAACTTCCGGTTTTAGTCCTAGGAGAGGAAATGCAACCACAATACTACTGTCGCATCTATCGTTAACCTGTCGGTGGTAGAAGTCTGAACTGCCGGTTTTAGTCCTAGAAGGCATCGCTATCGTTCCAACCGATGGTGCAAGTATCACACCGTCGCTTGTATCGCTACGACAATGAAAGTGGCGACAGTGATAAATCAATATGTAGCAGTGATTGAATCAAATTGGTATGAAATTTGTAAAAGCATGAGCATCTCTATCGGTCCAACTTCAAACTAAATCATACCTATCATGTCCATATGCTCATGTCATCGAGAATGTCCACGTGTAATTGTACTTTCAGTTCTGTTATGGAACAAGCGTCAATTCGGGGGTTGATTTGGCTCGCCGCATCAATTGTACTAGGACGACAGGCGCGCTTCGCTGCACCCGTACAGGTTTTAATGCTGTTCACTCCATCCTTAGTTCTTTCTGTTCGTGCAAGTCACCGTGCTAATCACTAATCAAGCATAAATTAATCTAAACAAACGCATTATAGGCTATTCAAACCCAGTAAAAAGGTTCTTTCATCAGCATCACAACTAACACAAACAATATCTTGATTACATACATGTATCCCTTGTGGGAAAAAAATCTAAGCAAGCAAATCAGATCACAAAGAAAATGAAAAAAAATGAAATCCTCAGAACCTCTGAACTTTGTTTGTCCTCTAAAATATTGTAGGAGCAACCCAGGCTGAAACCGAAAATCTGCATAGATGTTGAGGAAAACTAAATCCCTGCAGCACCATGGCACCGTATATTAACAGCATCAGGTACAGTTAAAGTAACAGATTGAAAGCATGCATGCACTAAATGAGGGCTGTACGCAGAACTCCAGGAAATATGAGTATAACATGAACTGTAGAGAGGAACACCCAACTGATAAATTGATTATAGCTTGTCGTTTGCAATCTCTTCGTAGGTTATCCATTCTTGTACTTTTAGAGCCGCAACACATGATACACAGCATAAGAGGTAAAACAACAATAAATGCTGGCCTAATATCAACGTACATATTAACTTTAGAGAAAGGCATGATATTATAGTTTAAACATTCTAGTTTAAACAGACAAAT
>NW_027096486.1:0-60000 GCF_019320115.1 Miscanthus floridulus | reverse complement strand
GGTTCCGGCCCTCATACGGCTAACGCAGTCCATCAAGAGTCTGGATATTGCTCCCGTGCTGCCTGCCTCCGCTACGGAAGGAGTCCAACATCTCCACGACACAACTGCATGCAATTCCTTTGGCCGATCTGAGTCCGATCAGTTGATGGAAGGATCAGCTAGCGTCAACTACAGCAAGAATTCTGGTGCTATCCATCTCGGATACAACAACCAAGACGACGCATGCATCAATTTTCACCAATCCAGATTCAAGAATGATGTAGCAAAAGGCTACGTTACGACTAGGGATGAAAACGGTACAGATATTTTTCGATCGTATTCGAAATCGAATCCGTTTAGAGGGGTTGAGATTTGTCCGTATCCGAGTCCGGATATCCAACATCCGATACTGTATCCATATCCGAATACTCAAATCGCATATATTTATTATGTCGATATCCAATCGTATCCTATCCGACATAGTTGACACTATCCGTATGCGAATCCGAATCCGGACAGAAATATGAAAACAAATGTAATATCGGTGATATCTGTCCGTATCCGATCCGTTTTCATCCCTAGTTACGACTCAGACTCTGGCCTTTGCACGGCCAATGTGGTCTGGCTACGCCTCTACAACGCGCTGATTACTCCACTCGGTCATGAATCAAGCTAAGTCACAGCTTTAATATTCTTCTAAATATTCTCCGATCTTCGTATATCGCCATAATGTTTCTCCAAGCTGTTTTCTCCATATTTGCTCTCCAAACGATTCTCCGAACCCCCGAATAGTCATGTTGATGCTCGGATGCCTCCAAAGACGGTCCTGTCTCCGGCTCCTCCCTACACGTGCTTGGGGCTCCGCGCTCTGCGTTATGGGTGGTCGGCTACAGTTCCTTGGTCATGCCTGTTCCTCCTACATGTGTACGGGCTCCGCGCTCAACATTATGGTTAACAGGCTAGTTAAGGCTGGAGAATCAGCTATACACTAACTGTTCAGGCGGTTTGTATTAAATATAAATACATCTTCACACCAACTGATCGCCGAGCTGTATACGCTATTTCATCGCCATTGCTGATTTTTCTCCGAAGGTCATATATTTTTACATCATATACTACCCGTTCTATATATTTGCATTGCAGGATCATCGTCGAGCTAATCGGACCACCTGGTGCTCACACTTCTCCACCGATCAACTGGTCGGACCGTTTGGTTCATAGACTCTGTCGCCGACCAATTGATCGGACTGATCGCTGGTCGCTTCTACTCAAAGCTCACTTCGTCGCCGACCAGTTGACCAGATTGTTCGTCGTTCGTGCTTCATCGCCAGCTACGCCGATTACTCCTCGGTGCTCGATTTCTTCGTGCTCGAGGACTAAGTGGGCACACTTCACCTTGCGGACATCGCCAGCTACGCCGGTGGCTCCTCGGTGCTCAGACATCGCCAACTACGTCGAGGACTCCTCGGTGCTCGGACATCGCCAGCTACACCGGGGACTTCTCGGTGCTCGGACATCGCTAGCTACGCCGGGGACTCCTCGGTGCTCGGAAATCGCCAGCTACAACGGAGACTCCTCGGTGCTCGGACATCACCAGCTACGCCGGGGACTCCTCAGTGCTCGGACATCGCCAGCTACGCCGGAAACTCCTCGGTGCTCGGACATCGCCAGCTACGCCGGGGACTCCTCGTTGCTCGGACATCACTAGCTACGACGGGGACTCCTCGGTGCTCGGACATCGCCAGCTACGCCGGAGACTCCTCGGTGCTCAGACATCACCAGCTACGCCGGGGGACTCATCGTTGCTCGGACATCGCCAGCTACGCGCGGAGACTCCTCGGTGCTCGGAAATCGTCAGCTACACCGGGGACTCCTCGTTGCTCAGACATCGCCAGCTATGGCGGAGACTCCTCGGTGCTCGGAAATCACCAGCTACGCCGGGGACTCCTCGGTGCTTGGATATCGCCACCTACGCCGAGGACTCCTCGGTGCTCGGACATCGCCACCTACGCTGGGGACTCCTCGGTGCTCGGACGTCGTCAGCTACGCCGGGGACTCCCTCGATGGTCGGATCTTGCTACGTCTCATCGGTGTGCTATCAAGCTACTCCATGCTATTCGGATTAGGGTGCTGATCTTGGACAGCATGTCTGGGGTTTTGATACGCGCATGTCAGACGACGTCGGCAAGCTTTCAGACTTTTTTTCTTTGACCCTGCTACAAGATTCATTCTTCATTTTCCAGCAGGCTCGGGGACTAAGTGGGCACACTTCACCTTGCGGTGAATGTGCGCTTTTCAATTTAGGGCTCTGCCTGTGGACTGGTTGCCTGCTCGGCCGGTCTTCTACCTTTCTTCTACGTTTTGGCCCTGGCGCCACGTGACTATATCACCTACTGTCAGGCTCGGGGACTAGCTGTGGGGGTATGGCCCCCGGTATTCACAAGGCAAGACATGGGTCGCACCATCAGAGGTGGTCCAGCCCACAAGAACAAGGCGTACACGGCACTGTTTGGTGTGCACCACAAGATATTATATAGTACCAAATAGGATACTTTCTTTGTAACCCTACCCCCTCCAGAGTATATAAGGAGAGGCAGGGGTCCCCTAGTGGATATCGATCGATCTACATGGTCATCCATATCAATACAATACACCAAAAAAACAAGACGTAGGGTATTACGTCGATCAGACGGCCTGAACCTATCTAAATCGTTGTCTCTGCGCATTGTGTCACCATCCGGTTCCTGATTACGCGCACCTCCACCAACAAATCTACCATCGCGGGATACTCATCGATTGACTGCCGAGCATCTTTTATCGACACTGATGATGACATTAGCTAATATATAAAAGTTGCATTTTGTATGTACACTGCGCCTGGCTAAATATCTCAAGAACCTCCGTGGTGCGCTCCTCGTCATTCACATGACGAAAGGTAATGCACGGCGGCGTCTCGGATCTTCCAAATTCAAACCCAAATTTTCTTAATTTGGCTATGCACGTCACCCAAACATGAATGTAATGTAACGGAGGATAATAAAGATAGCATGCATGTTTCAAACACAATAAACGGGTCGGAGGCATATGTATCAGTATATAAATGTCAGGATTGATTCGATAGATATACGTTTTTTTCTTATACATAAACATGTGTGCATGGTCGTCACTGGCACCTTACGACGTACGTACATACAGAGAGGTACAGGTACAGCTTCTTCAGTTACGTCGCACGCACATACACATATCACATACCACACACGATGAATCCCACTCGATCGATCAGTTGAATATATGTATATAAAATCAGGCCGCAGCTAAAGCAAGTAAAGCACGTACTGCTGGTAGCTTGGAGCGCATCATCATGCATCGGCCAACGGCCATCATCGGAAGGCGAGGAAGAAGCGCTTGTTGGTCCGGGTCCGGCCGGCGCGTGCGATGGAGTCGGCAGCGTCGAGGTTCTTGGCGATGAGCTTGCGCGCCTGCCGGCTCCGGATCTCCACCCGCATGCTCTCCGTCTTCTCCACCTTGTCGTACCCGGCCGCCGCCGCCGTCTTCCTCTGCTTGTTCCCGCCGGCGCCGGCGCGCAGCCTGGACTTGATGCCGTCCACCAGGCGCCCCAGCTGACCCATCACCACCATGGATCTAACGAGGAGGAGGCCAAGCTGGAGCGGATACAGGAACGCGGAACGCCCGCAGCAGAGGCCGGCCGGCGGCCGGCACACGGGAAGACTAGACAGGTAGGAGAGACACGGGCCGGCCGGTGGGCGGGCAGGTCTGTTGTACTCACTCTGTACCGGCCGGACGACCGGTGGTGGTTGTATCTATTTATGGCGACTAAGGATGGCAACGGGTATATACCCGTCGGGTATCGCCGGAACGTTCTCTTCCCCGCTACAGAGAATTCATCCCATCCCCATCCCCATTAACTGTCTCGGGTATAGATTCTTGCCCATCCCCGTACCCGTCGGGTATCGGTCGGGTAACAGATACCCGACGGGTACTGCATACCCGATAAACAAGGACACTTGGGGTCGTAGCTTTGCAATCGGAGGCGTTTCTTCTTCACCCGGGTATAAGTGTCGGAGTCTCGGAGATGCCGAGGAGAAGGAACGAGGTTGCGAGGAGGACGAGCAAAGGTGGCAGAGAGACCGAACTGAGGAAGCAAGGGGCACGAGCGCTCGTGAGACAGGCGTGCTTGTGCTGCTGGTGGAGATGGTGAGGAAAAATTGAACGAGGGTTCCTAGAACACACAAATTATATATATGACTGTTCAGATTTGGACCAAAATATCTATGTTGAGCTTCTTTGGGCCTAATACTCGCATGACAGCTCAAATAGTCGGGTTCCCCAACGGGTAACGGGGACGGGTAAACAGGGAACGTTCCCGTACCCGCTATACCCGTTGGGTATGGATTCTTGCCCATTTAGATGCCCGCGGGTAAAGATATGATCCCATCCCCGTCCCCTAATGGATCAAATACCCGTCGGGTATCGGGTCCCCGTTGCCATCCTTAATGGCGACACAGGAGAGGCACATTAGGATCAGTTAGAGCTCTATCATGGGCCCAGGGAGACAGAGAGAGAACTCCGCAGTCCGATGGCCCTCCAAGTGGTGGCTAGCTAGAGGTCACAGCTGAAAACGACCTCAAAATTGAATACACACAAAAGGGCTTTAACAAAACCGAATAAGCATATTACATAGTACGTATAGAGTCTAGAGACGGTCGACGAAACGAGTTACGTGATCGCGAAAGAGACGCACGCTTTGTTTAGTTCCACTTCAAATTCTTAAAAAGTGCTACAGTACTTATCACATCGAATGTTTACGGCCCATGCATAGAGCATTAAATGTAGACGAAAAAAAAAAACTAATTGCACAGTTTGGTGGAAAATTGCGAGACGAACGTTTTGAGCCTAATTAGTCCATAATTGAACACTAATTGCCAAATAAAAACGAAAATGCTACAATAACCCCAAATTTCGGAACTTCCTGAAACTAAACACGCGCGCAGCTATTGAAAAAATGGATGAAACCGTTGTTGCGGTCAAACGGGTGCGTCCAACTCCAATCCATCCGTCCAACGGACAACCAACCGTCTCTCCCCTCGAACCAAAAGTCTCAACAAGCAGAATTATTGCGCGCCCTCCGTTTCCATCGCGGCCTTCTTCCTACAGACTTGATTTTCACTGAGCGGCGGCAGCGTATATTTGGTTCATTCAGATGAGTTCAGACGCCAAAACAAGACTGTTTGGTACGATCGGCAACCCTGACCGTACGTATACAAGAACAATCGCATGGTTATTGGGGGATGCATGATGCTCAGGTCGTACAATTGTGTGGCTACAAGCGTCACTCCGGTACTTATGTAGTTATGTCTATTTTCTGGTTTTACAACCAAACTGGCTGTTTGGAACTTTTCGTTTGGAGAAATTAAAATCTACTTAATAAATTAGGCTATTTTGCTCGGAATTTGACATTCCACCACATTGTCCAAAGTTCACATATAAGCCTATCTCAAATTCATAGTGTGGGAAATTGAAATTAATTATATAGATCACAATTCTATGTTTCTACTTTACAACTTACAGCACGCTCTTCAACTCGCTCCCCCTACGGTAGAAAAATACAACACATAAGTATCTCTCTCATATAATCAATAATAATATACAAATATAATCTATATACAACCATATTAGCTTAATTAATACGTGTCTAAATTATGATTATTAAAATGAATTTAATTCCAAGGATTCAAACGGGACCTAAGAGTAATTCATTTTTTGATGAACTGCAAAGAACTTGCTTGTGATGTCGTCAGATTCAGTAACATGGGTGGCGCAAGCGGGAAAGAATTTTTGAATGGACGTGGACGGCTCAGACGCCAGCAGCAGAGGCCAATTGAAAGGACGATAGATGATATAAAACTTTGCTCCACAGCCAATCCAAGGGCCGAGTCTTCCGTGCATAACTATGGATTGTGGGCATCCACTGCACGCGGATGAAAACAGGAGGCGGACGTTACCCGTGGTGGCCGGTTCGGGGGGTTTGTGACGCCGCGTCGTCGCCGCCGCACGAACGCAATCGGCGATGCCAATATGCCATATGCAGTAACGGTTGCTCGTTCGTGGACAAACTGGTAAGAGACAAATTAATATAAGGCTTATGGAGGAGGTACTGAGGTCTCATTTGGTATAGTCTGCCTTATTGATGAAGTACTCTTTTTTTTTTCAGCTCAAGAGCAGCTCTACCGTTTAAGCTGAAATTGGTTTGGTAAATTGTTTGACTGAATAACTTCTCATGACAGATAAAAAGGTAAAATACCCCTAATAACTTTCGCTTTTTCTTCCTTTATTTATTGTTTCCTCTCTCTTTCATCCAACTGTCGTCTATTTCTCCGCCCTTGCTCATCCCCGTCACCTCGCCATGCGGTGCCCACTGCTCACCGGTGACTCCGCCACACCTTGACCCCGGTGACTCCACCCAGAGTCTTGGTCTGACACTCTGACTACTCCACCCCCACGACTCTGCCTCGCTCTAGTGACTTGGTTCGCCCCAGCGCAAACAAGGACGATAGAGCCAGGAGAAGCTTGTTTCTCTCAGCTCCGTCCGTTGCCCACGTCTCGTGAGATCTTGTGTTCCATGGCTCCACATGACAGAGGAGCCATTCGTTTTTAGCCGTTTGGTAAATATACAGTGTAGAGTTGCTCCTAATTTACCACAAAATCTCTACCAAACAGGACTTAAGACTCTCCTTGTCTCACCATGAAAAGCACAGAGCGTGACGTCTAAAGAAACAAAAAGTGGGGATCGGACATACTAGGCTTCTTAAATCTTAAGTTGATAGCTTAAATTTCCTTGCAGTCCATTAACAACAACGTACTAATCCAACCATTCAAATGAGCGTGTTCATTGCTTACCTCGCCCATCATAGGCCTCGTCACAAGTCCCGAACATGGTCCCTCGCCATTATCAGGCAGCTTCCCTACTGCCAAGTCTGCCCCACAGTTCCTTCCTACCAAAGCTTCTATAGCCAGTGTTATGTCAGTCTCACTGGAAGTTTCTTTTGCATTTAATAAGTTATCATATAAGCACTTTTGATTATATGGCAATGTTTTTAAGAAGAGAGAGATTAAGTGAGTTTCATGGGAGATGAAACTTTCTTGGCATTGATTATCAACTCTCTGTGAGTTATGAAATTAAATGTTTATAAACCATAGAATGAAACTTTTCATTGAGATTGAATTTTTTTATTTATGTTTCATTTCATTTTATATTACACAGTAGTCTTGGAAATAAGGCCATAAAACCCCGGATTGAGACTGGCCTTGGCCACCTGAGGCCCTGAATTTGAAGGTATTTAGTAGTTGTGAAGACTTCTTCTAGGGAGAAAATTCATTTTGACGTTTGGTAGGCGTTGAAGAAAAACATGAGCATGCATATAGTAGGAGATGCGGATTTCGAGCTGAGATCTACATCATGATTTTTTACATGGGCTCAGATTTTAACACAATTTTAGACTCAATCGGTTCAGAAAAGAAAAAGGTTACTTTTACCTCCTTGAAGTATAGTTGGAATTCAGATTTCTTCCCTGAACTCTATAGACATCTTAATCCCTAAAACTCTCAAACCCGTTAAGATGACCTCCCTACCCTAATTAGAAGTGGTCTATAAGGTGGTTGCGTTTTTTAGTCAAATAAAATCGGGTAAACATTCGATAAAGTTTTAAAAACACAAAAAATGTCTCCCAAGCTTCTAAAATTTCCCAAAATAAGATTCTCAAAAATAGGATAAGAGAAACCTAAACAAATTATCTAGAGCATGAGAATGTCTATAAAAGTTTCTAAAAAATAGATTTATATCTAGGAAAATATCTAAAAAAATGTGGAAAATTTCCAAAATATTTCAATCGATGACCAAACATGTTATGAAACTTTCCATAAATAAAAAATAAGAGACACAACCAGCATAAATGCATTTAACATTAATGTATGTTGCATTTATGTTGAATGAATCTAACATTTTTGCCATACAAAGTTCTTAAAATGTGTTTGGGCATCAATTAGAATGTTTTGGAATTTTCCAAAAAATTCTATATATTTTATTGTTTTTATAGAGCTAAATATAATTGTTTGAAGATTCTTATGAGCTCTAAAATTTTATTTGGATTTTTTGTCCCAAGGTGGCCTAGCACTCAATGACACAGGATTTATACTGGTTCGGGCAACGTGCCCTACGTCCAGTCGGGGTCGGTCGGTAACTTTATTCCTGAGCCCAGGTGCTCGAAGTTTGCAGTGGGGTTACAAATGAGAGGGAGAAAGATGGGGTGTACAAGAGGTCCGGTCGGCTCCGACCGGAAGGGCCGAGAGTGACAGGAACTTCGCTACGAGCTAGGTGTTCGAGCGTGCGCTTGAGGAGTTGTGAGCTATCGATCTAGTGAGTCTGAACTTCAAGAAGTCGACCTCCTTTGTTGGAGGGAGCGCATCCCCTTTTATAGATAAAGGGGATGACTTTATAGGTGAGAGGGAGAGAGTACGGATATTTCTAAGCCTTGTTGCCACGCTGATGAAGACTGGATAATGGTAGGCGCCCCCAACACTGTTGATGTCACTGTAGAATGTCGGATGCTCACGGGAGGTCGTGCTATCTTCTCCAGGAAGGGTGGATGCCGGTACCTGCAAATACTATTTGATGCCTAGTGGTATGTGAGGAGCCGCGCTATGTTCACCTGGTACGGCAAATCCTGGTGCCCATACCGTGATCGATGTCTAGAGACACACGGGGGGCTTACCGTATGGGAGTTTTAGCGGCCCCTACAATACTGTAGGGGGAGATGATGGCTGCAGAGTACTATTTCATGCAGGGTATGATCCCTGGTACAATGGTTTTGACTTGTGAGCCTTGCCTTGCCTTTCTCCACACGTCTTCTGGTTCCTATGGAACAGGGCGCCCCCGGTCGGATGGCTCCAGTCGGCTCTGAGTGCACCGGTCGGAGAAGAGCGGTGAGTAGGGTTCCCATGAGCCCCCATCGCGGGGTCGGAGTCGTGGGGTCAGAGTAGAAAGCAACGTTTTGGGCTAGGCCTTCCGATTGGAGAGACCGCTCGGAGACGGCTGGTGCCCGAAGCGAGTGCTCTGGTCGGAGAGGTGGGCCGAAGAAGTTGATGAGCGGGTGCTTGTTCTTTGGGTAGACCTTTCGGTCGGCGACCGGACCGCCCTTCCGGCCGGTTGTGTTTTTAGACTCTTGGGCCGGCCCATGAGCTACATGTTGTTTTCCTGGGCTGAGCCCGGGCGTGGAAGCCGGTCCTCGAGGGACCCTGAGTTTATGAACTCGATAGGAGCCCCCGAGCCCCTGGGCGATTTGAGCCGAATCATCCGGGGGATTTTTTGTCTTGCCGGTGGGTGCGCGTGAGCGCACCCGCAGGTATAGCCCCCGAGCCCCCAGGCGGTTCGGGTGGAACCGACTAGGTGGATCGAGATAGAACTTACTGATCCCGGCATTGATGCGCGCCGAGGATCGGGCGAGGAAGCTTAGTTCGGTAGTTAGAGAGCTTTTTGATCCCGGCGCTGGTGTGCACCGTGGTTTTGAAATGGTTAGTTCCAGAGATGGGCGAGACGGAGCCCATGTGGCCTGGGCGGCCGAGGTAGTTACTTCAATTAGTTTTTTACGTGAGTTCAGAGTTGTGGTCCCTGGCCAGGGTTTCTTGGAGTGCAGTCGATAATGAAGCCGTTATGTGAGTTCAGAGTCACGGTCCCAGGCCGTAGTTGGATGTCATAGATCCTATCACCGCGAGTTCAGGGTCATGGTCCCAGACCATAGCCGGATGTCGTAGATCCTATCGACATGAGTTTGGGGTCGTAGCCCCAGGGTTTTTGTTGGAAGTGAAGCTGTTACGCGAGTTCAGAGTCGCGGTCCCAAGCCATAGCTAGATGTCATAGATCCTGTCGATGTGAGTTCAGAGTCATGGTCCCAAGGTTTTTGGCATTTGAGCCCCCGAGCCTTATCGGGCCTTCGTGGGGGTCTATGTGAGTTGTTTTGCGCTACCCCATCCGGTTCCTCACAACCGGAGGGGCTGAGTTTCATCGCCTATCCCGATCGCTCGGGCTCGAAGACTAGCTCGGTGAGCTCGCTGATGGGTGTGATCGAGCGGAATCCGTGTCCGTCATTCGTGACGGGGTCAGCATAGCCCTCTTGTGGCATTCCACTACTCCTTTACCTACAACTCGGCAGATGCCTAGGTCGTTCCGAAGACCGACCTAGGTGGCCTAATGGCCTCCCCTCGATGGAGATTCTGTGGGCTTGGCGAGAGGTTCAGGATCTAATGAGAAGGTTGAGATGACCCAGTTTGCCAGATCGGGCGAAGGCCGCACGGTGCTCATCTACGGTTTTCTCCCCTGGCTCTATTGTTTGCTCATGTCGAATGAGGCAACCGCCGCTTTGTGGCGCAACACGGAGCGTTCTGGTGCATTTCGCTGCACGTGCGATGCTTAGTTCCCGAACCCCCGGGCGGTTCATGCCCTAACCGTCTGAGGGGTTTAGGCATATGAGATGAATGCGCATATGGATGTATGAATGATTTGTAAAGAAATAGAGGGGGTAGTGTTTACCTTGATGACTGGAGTGACGGGGCTCAGAGAGCCTCAGTTGGAAAAGTCCGACTGGGACCTTGACGACTTGAGTGACAGGGTTTGGAGAGCTTCAGTCATAAATGTCTGACCGGGACCCGTGCTCATCGTCTACGACAGAGTCGGCGTGGCCTACATGGGGTGCCCCTTCGCTTCCTTACCTATCATCTGGTGTCTATCCTTACCTATCATTCAGGGTTCCTTTAGGTCTGGCCTGGGGAAGTGGGGAGCCGCCCGCGTGCGGTGGTGCTTCGGTTCCTGTGCCCGTCGTGTGGTAGTGGTTGATCGTGCGGTAGTGGTGGGCCATGGCCAGGCCACGTCCTGTCCGATCAGGAGCCGTTCCATCGAGCGGGGCGCGTCTCATCGGTTTAGGGCATGTCTTATCTGCATTAAATGAAAGAAAGAGAAAATCTCGCCCCGTCGTTCTGGCTTCCCTGATCGGCGCGTCCCTCCATAGCCGCTGCTCCCTTTTCCTTAAGTAGGAGAGGGGAGAGGGTTTTCGTTCCGCTCTTTTGGTTGTTCCTCGTCTACCACCACCTTCTCTCCTCCTCTTTGCCGTGAGCATTCCTGAGAGCCACGGAGGTTTCTAGGAAGGAAGGGGAGAGAGCGAGGGAGGATAGAGGAACTCACCGACATGTCGGACTGGAGGTTGTCGACCATCAGGGCATCGGTGCTAGAGGCATTCGTCATGAAGGGGTTCCCGTCGCCATAGGAGGTGGCGCACTAGAGGGTCCTCGGGAAGGAGGAGTTCCCGTAACCTCATCTAGATAAGGTGGTTTGTTTCCTTACCTTCCACGAGCATGGATTAGGATACCCCACGCACTGGTTCCTGCGTGGGCTCCTCAACGAGTGGGGTCTAGAACTGCAACACCTCAATCTGATGGGGGTGCTGCACATTGCTGGTTTTGTGACCGTCTACGAGGCTTTCCTCGGGATGGAGCTGCACGTGGATCTCTTTCAGCTCTTCTTCTCCGGGAGAGCTATGGCGGACTAGAGTTCGGCCGAGATCGCACCGATCGAAGGCTTCGCCCTACAGAGGAAGCCACGTGTGGGAGGCTCATATCCCGCGTATTCCCCATGTGACTCCAACCGGGGATGGCATGGGGAGTGGTTCTACATTAGGAATCCAGTGGGGGCGCCATTTCCAGCATTTACCGGTGGGAGGCCGGTGAAGCAGAAGAGTTGGTCGTGGGGCTGCGCCCACACAGAGAAGAATAAGGTGGAGGCCATCGAGGAGGAGCTCCAAAAGCTCATAAGGGGCGGCCTTGATGGGGTGCGGGTGTTCCACACCCTTTACTGCCGCTGGGTTGCGCCGTTGGCGGAGAGGACGCACCCGATGTGGACATATGACGGCTGGCCAGACCCAAATCGTGCGTCGCTAGAGGAGCTGCCGGACAATGAGATCTAGAGTCATGTCAGCCGAGTGCTGCAGCTGAGGCCTAGAGAGACAGTGGTGGGAAAACCCATACCGTTTAATGCCTTGATCGTGCCCACGCTGGTATGCTCCCTTATTTTGTTCGTGCTTTTTTCTCTGCCCCCTTCTTTTTTGATTTCAGTTCATTCGTTCCGTAGGGGCTTGGGAGGTACAAGTCCCGACCGCACCTTCCTAAGGGACCGGCTGGCCAGGCCCAGTAGACCGCCCAGAAGGAGGCGGCAGACGCCCGGAAGAAGAAGAAAACCAAGGAGGTTCAGCGGAAGAAAGAGAAGAAGAAGAAGGAGGTCACCCGGTGCGTGAGGGCCGGGGAACATAATAGCGATGTCGAGTCAGAACTTGCATCGGATGATCCTACCTGATTTGGATGACATGGTCTTCTCCGATAAGGAGGAGAGTCGGGAGGTCAGTTGCGACCTCGGCGGTGCGTCGTGACCCTACGGCGACGTCCGCTGGTGAGGAGCAGGAGGCCGTGCGGTGTGCGGAGGTTCCTGCATCAAGGAAGCATGCGGTGAGCAGCGGACGCCATTGGCGAGTGAGCAGGCGAAGCGGACGCAGGTCACCATGTCTCTCAGCGGTGTCGCCGGTCCTATTGTCGCCTATGGCAGACTGCGGCTAGGGGGCTGGGCGGTCCGAGGAGCTGGACCGGCTGCTTGTGCGGTGATGGGGCCGGTGCCAACGCCGAACTTATGGCCGGAGGAGGCCCCTCCTGCTATGGGTGCGGTCGAGTAGTTCCGGGCGGTCTGAAGGGGCAGACTAGCACCTGGTTGACACATGACTCGTAGTCGGGGGATGCCCCGCCCGCTGATCCGGTTGAGGAGCCCCGAGGTGGAGGTCGTAACGACCTACAGGCCGGGCAGGAGCCGATTGGGACGACTTCGACCCTGTCTGAAGTGAGGGGGTGCGAGTCGTAGTCTAGGAGCGGTCCTCGTCCTATGGGCTTGTCATCGTCGGGGCCTGCCTTCAGAGTAGTGCCGCTCGGCACCTGGTATGTTTCCTTTTGTTGCTTCTTCGACTTTTGGTGGTTGAGTCATTTTGGAGTGTGGCTTACCCGCAATTTTTGTCAGCGGCTGGGGGATGCCGGGGTTGAGCATCACCCCGACCTCCATGTGGGAGGTTTGGAGGCCCACTCTGTAGTGTGTTGCGGCCGGCAAAGGGGCAGCAGGGTGGCGGCGGTGAAGCCTTCCCTCCCGGGGGTGGTGCCCCCCGGGGCGGCTGCTGATAACGTGACAGCAGCGGCAACGTTGTTGGCGGCCATCCCGATGCCAATGGCGGAGGTGGTGTTGGAGGTAACTCTTGTGGCCCCTCCTCCATCGGTCATGGTGGAGGAGATGAGGAGGGGCGAGCTCCCCACCTCGTCGGGTGGAGGGCTGCACGACCCATCCTTGCCGTCGGAGCTGAAGGCATAGGAGGGAAGCGTGGCTGGGATGGAGTTGGGATGCCCGGTGGCGCCTCATGTGAACATGGTGGTGGAGATCTCGTCTGACAACGAGGCGGATACCGTGGCAGAACCGTCGGTGTCGCCGCGGGAGCTGGTGGTGGTCCGGTCAAAGGCTGTTCCCTCCGGTAGTTCATCGGAGGGTGACCTAGAGTGGCCCTTCCCCAAGGACCCGTCGAAGGGGAGGTTCATCCTCTAGGATTCCTAGGAGCACCAGCTCTAGGTCATTTTTGGGGGGCAAGGGCATGCCGTGGTGTCCGAACTCACCAAGCTATCCGCGAAGCTTGATAGTGCTTGGAAGCAGGCTCAGTTTGCCCAGCAGCTGGTTGAGGTCGACCTACAGCTCACCATGGAGGTGAGTTTCTGGTACTTATCCTTGCCCTTTGAATCTTTCATCGGTTGTTTTTAGCATGCCTGTTTCTCACAGGAAATAAGGAAGGTGTCGTCCTACAAGTCTTACTTCCTTCGGGTGAAACATGCCCGGATGGCTGAGCGTGAGTGCCGGGTGGAGTCTGCTTGCCGCAAGTCCCAGGTCTGGGCAGTCGAGGCGGCTGCGGCATGGGCGGAGGGGCAGCGTGCAGCGGAGCGGGCAACTACCACCGAGCAAGGGCTCGAGGCGACGAAAGCCCGCCAGGCGGAGACTAAGGCAAGGCTACGGACGTCCCTGGCGAACACCGAGGTGGCGCTTCAAGAGGCCTTGGTAGCCCTTGAGCCAGAGCGGAGTGCTCTGGCATCGGAGCAGGTTGCCTTGGAGTTGGCAAGGAAGGCCCTAGAGGCGGAGCAGAGGGCCCGGTCGGAGGCAAACCAGGAGGTGCTCATGCTCCGAGGCCGGGTGATGGAGACGGAGGAGGTGAACACCCAGCTGTGCGCGTAGGTGACTTGATAGGCAGAGGAGTTCTCCACCCTTAAGAACTCTCGCACTGGTACGTTCCCTTTCTTTTTTCATTGCTTTGGTTTCCCTCTTCAGCCTGTTCCTAAGCTTGTCGCCCTTCTTTTAGAGCTGGATGGAAAGGTGAAGGTGCTAGAGCAGGACCTAGAGACGACCAAGGCGACCCTCAGTCAGAACACAGAGGAGCTGGCCAAGTCTCGTGAAGAGCGACGTGCTTTTGAAGGGGACCTTGACCAGATCCGCAACGTTGCCCAGCTCATCGTCTCTTCGGGTCGTTGCCAAGTACTAGCACGCCTGATGTCCAGCTAGCGGAGGTCCTAGACATGGTCAAGGACCTTGTTAGGAGCGGGTTGTTTTACAGGGTGTTAGGGGTGCTAACCTCAGTGGCGACGTACCACTCGAATCTGGACTTTGCCACTATCTACGGTGGGTATGCTGAAGGCCTGAGTGAAAGCATCTAGGCCCCTAGTTGGGTTTTGGTGATTAATGACAATACAAGATTACTATGACTAACATGTGTTTTGCAGATACAATTAAGTTAGGTCATGGTAATGGAGATCGATTGGGCAATCAAGGTGGTCATGCCCCTACAATGGAAATCATTTCGATTTTTAAAGGATGGACGACAAGGTTAAGGATGACTAGTTCTAACTGTCGATTGGAGTTGGAGAGACATTTAGAGTAGTTTAGGACTTTGTTTTTCCTTTGGCCATACTATTAAGGGGGTATGGATGGGTAGCTTGACCTAGGTGAGTCTAGTGAGTTAGGTGTGGTGCACACTTGTTAAAACTAGCTCTAGGTAGCTCCTATGAATGCCTAAGATCCTTTGGAGCAAACTTCATTCACATATGTTCGAGAGTTGGAAGTGAATGGAGGGTCAAATGCTAACCGGACGCTGGCCCCGGTGCCACCGGACGCTGGCCGTAGGGTCCGGTCAGTTCATTTGATCAGCAGTCTGCGTTCGGTGCGATCGGACGCTAGAGAGGTCAAGTGACCGGACACTGAAAGGCAGCATTCGGTCGACTCCAGTAAGGTTCCAGAGAAGGGAATCTGTGACCAGACGCGTCTGGTCAGTACTGATCGGACCCTGAGGGTTCAGCGTCCGGTCGAGTCCAGTAAGGTTCCAGTAAGGGTTTAATGCGACCGGACATGTCCAATCAGTGCTGACCGGACCCTTCCAGCGTCCGGTCATCACATTTTCACTGGTTCGCGGGTTGAACTGACCGGAGCGTCCGGTCACCCCACAGAAGCTCCTAACAGTTCATTTTTTAGGCTGCCTTATAAATTGAAGCTCCACTCGTGTGTGGAGTCACTTTTGCTCATTCTAACAGCTGAGAAACACATTTGTGAGTGCCAAGAAGAGCAAGGTCCTAGTGAGGTAATTGAGATTTGAGAATCCAAGAGAGTAGCCTCATTAGTGAATCAAGAGTAGTCAAGTGTGCATCCATCTTCTCATTAGGCTTCGCATGGTCAAGTGAGAGTTTGTGCTTGTTACTCTTGGTGATCGCCATCACCTAGACGGCTTGGTGGTGATTGGGAGCTTGGAGATCACCCGGCGGAGCTTATGGGTGACCCAACTCAAGTTGTGAGCGGCTTTGGGTGATTCGCCAAGATAGAGTGTCGAAGAATCAACCCGTAGAGAGCACTTGATCCTTGCGCGGATCAAGGGGGAGCATTTACTTTGAGCATTTACTAGTGGGGAGTGGCGACTCTCCGATACCTCGGCAAAACATCGCCGCGTTTCTCTCTCTCTTTACTTTGAGCATTTACTTTGAGTATTTACTTTGAGCAATTCAATACTTGTCTTTACATTCATAGAATTGCCATGCTAGAGTAAGTTTGGAACATAGGTTGCAAGTCCTTTGTGCATTAGTTTGATAGAAACACTTTTCTAGGCACAAGGGGTTAATTGGGCTATCCGTAGGATTTGATTATTGCAAGAAAATTTAGAATTAGCCAAATTCACCCCTCCCTCTTAGGTATCTTGATCCTTTCAATTGGTATCAGAGCCTCGTGCTCACGTTTTTAAGCTTAACCGCTTAGAGCAAGATGTCTCATGAGGATGGACCCCCTCCTATCTTTGAGGGAGATGACTTTCCATATTGGAAAATCCGCATGGAGGTGTACTTAGAAGCTCTAGACGTTGGTATTCTTAGAGCCGCCTCACAAGGCTTCCCAAAACCTTGGGATGCAACTAACTTACAAGGCGATGAAGTTAACTATCAAAAATGGAATGCAAAGGCTCGAAACACCATCTTTAGAGACCTTTGCAAAGATGTGTTTAACCGTATAAGGAACCACAAAGACGCCCATGCACTATGGTCGGACATTTGTGCGCTCCATGAGGGAACCAAGAGTGAGCGTGAGGAATGCTATCATCTTGTAATTAAAAAGCTAAATTCTTTTGAGATGCTTCCCAAAGAAAGTGCTAATGAGATGTATTCTTGTTTAAATGTTCTTGTAGAGAAAGTCAATGGGCTTGGACTTACTTAAATGTCACCATCCGACGTTGTGAGAAAGATCTTGAGTGTCCTCCCCATTGACAAATATGGGCACATCGTGACCGTGCTACATCAAGGTGATCTTTCCACCGCTACACCAACACAAATCTTGGGAAAGATCAATGCTCATGAGATGTACATGCACATCACCCCACAAGATGGCTCATCCTCTACAAAGAAGAAATAGAAGGACTTAGCATTCAAAGCTAGCCAAGATAAGGGCAAAGCAAGACTTGAGTATGAGAGCTCAAGTGATGAAGAAGATGATGAAGAAAGTCTTGCTCTCATGGTGAAGAAGACCGCCAAGATGCTAAAGAAGCTAAATAAGAGTGGCATCAAGTTTGACGGCAAGAAGAAGAAGTTCTTCACTAGCTCAAGAAGAAAGCCAATCTCTGAGATGGATTGCTACAATTGTGGCGAACTTGGCCATCTAGCTCATCAATGCACGAAGCCTAAGAAAGACAAGTTCAAGAACAAGAACAAGGGCAAGAAAGATGACTCAAGCAATGAAGATGAAGATGAGAAGAAAAAGAACAAGCCATACAAGAAGAGAGATGGCAAGAAGAGGGACTTCCACAAGAAGAAGAAGAGTGGAAAGGCCTACATTGTCGGTGATTGGCTCACGGACATTGATTCATCAAGTGGATCATCCGATGATGATAGTGACAATGAGAAGGTGGCCGCCATTGCTATTGATCTTGCATCTTCACCGCCACCATCGCCATCATCCTCTACACACCTATGCCTTATGGCCAAGGGTGAATGCAAGGTAACTAAGAGTGATGATAGTAGTGATGATGAGCAAGCTAGTGATGATGATAGCGATAGCGATGATGATGATTCACCTACATATGATGATCTTGTCAAAATACTAAGAAAATACACTAAGATCATTAGAAAGAGTAGAGCTACAAATGAAAAGCTTGATGCTAAAAATGATTCACTCTTAGCTAAGTGTGATACATTGGAAAAGGCTAATGATGAGCTTAGAGAAACTAATGATGCTATATCATCCAAACTCAAGGAGCTCAAATCTTCTAAGAAAGAGCTTAAGGATAAACATGATAAACTTGAGTGGGTGCACAATGAGCTCATCACTAGTCACAACAAGCTAAAAGATGAATACACTACTCTTAAGATTAATCATGATACTCTTGTCATTGCTCAAGAATTTTTACCAAATGAGCCACATGATGCTACTAACCATATTGTCAAGATTGATATAGCTACTTCATGTGATGATTTAATTGTTGAGAGCATTGAGCATGGATCTAGTAGCAAAGGCAAGCAAGTGGTTGAGTGCAATGACTTTGATGAGTATGTCAAGCTCAAGAGTAATAATGAGAAGCTCATGAAAGATCTTGAAGAGATGAAAAGCCACAACATCATTATGCTAGAAACTCTTGATCATGACAAAGAGTTGATCCCTGAGAATGAGAAGCTCAAAGAAGAAAACAAGAAGCTCAAGGAAGAGAAGAAAGATGATGCTCTAAAGGAAGAAAATAAGAAGCTCAAGTTGGAGAAAGAGCATCTCAAGATTGGGTTGAGCAAGTTTGCTAGAGGCAAGCACCTCCAAAGTGAGCTACTTATGAACACCGTCATGAAGATGGATAGAAGTGGCATTGGATATGTAGCAAGTGTAGAGAAGAAGAAGGCTCAAGCTCAACAACAACAATCAAAGCCAAAGCCAAAGCCAAAGAGATGTTTTGAGTGTGGACAACAAGGCCACTTTGCCCATGAGTGTCAAACTCCATCGCCACAACCCTTGCCCAAACATGCTAGACCCTTTGCTTTCAATGCTCACTACATGCTTAGAAAAGATTCTAGTGGAAAGATGAAAGTCATGTTCTTAGGCCCCCCAACAAGAGTAGGCCTAAGAAGATTTGGGTGGCTAAGTCACTTGTTGAGAAGGTGAAGGGTCCTCAACAAGTTTGGATTCCTAAAGCTTGAATCTCTTGTGTGTAGGTGAACTACAAGACTGGTGAAAGTCATTGGGTTATTGATAGTGGTTGCACTCAACATATGACCGGTGACCCTCGTATGTTCACCTCACTAGATGAAGAGGTAGATGAATAAGAGAAAATAACATTTGGAGATAATTCAAAGGGCAAGGTTAAAGGATTGGGCAAAGTGGCAATATCAAATGATCATTCCATCTCCAATGTGCTCTATGTTGCTTCATTGAGCTTAAACTTGCTATCCGTTGGGCAATTGTGTGATCTTGGCTTCCAATGCTTGTTCACTGAGAAGGAGGTTGTTGTATCCAAGGTAGATGATAATCAAGTGATATTCAATGGATTTAGATACAACAACTTATATCTAGTTGACTTCACCTCCGAAGATGCAAATTTGAAGACTTGTCTATTCACCAAAACAACACTTGGGTGGCTATGGCATAGAAGACTTGCTCATGTTGGGATGAGCTCACTCAAGAAGCTTATAAAGAATGATTTGGTGAGAGGGTTGAAGGATGTGAAGTTTGAGAAGGACAAGCTTTGTAGTGCATGTCAAGCCGGCAAGCAAGTTGCAAACACTCATCCAACCAAAGCTTTTGTGTCAACCACAAGAGTGCTAGAACTCCTACATATGGATTTATTTGGACCAACAACATACAAGAGTTTGGGAGGAAATCTCTATTGTCTTGTGATTGTGGATGACTATTCAAGGTATACATGGATGTTCTTCCTTCATGACAAATCCGAAGTTGCATCTTGCTTCAAGAAGTTTGCCAAGAGAGCTCAAAATGAATTTGAAGTAAAGCTCAAGAAGATTAGAAGTGACAATGGCAAAGAATTTGACAACACAAATATTGAAGCCTATTGTGATGAAGTTGGAATCAAACATGAAGTCTCCACAACTTATACTCCTCAATAAAATGGTGTAGTTGAGAGGAAGAACCGGACTTTGATCACTCTTGCAAGGACAATGCTAGATGAGTACAACACCCCCGAAGCTCTATGGGCGGAAGCAATCAACACCGCTTACTATGCATCAAACCGTCTATTCCTTCAAAAGTTCCTTGGCAAGACACCTTATGAGTTGCTCAATGGGAAGAAGCCGGACGTCTCCTTCTTTAGGGTGTTTGGTTGCAAATGCTACATCTACAAGAAGCGGCAACACCTAGGGAAGTTCCAAAGACATTGTGATATTTGTTTTCTTGTTGGTTACTCATTGAAGTCCAAAGCATATAGAGTATTTAATCATGCCACCGGCTTGGTTGAAGAAACATATGATGTGGAATTCGATGAATCTAACGGCTCCCAAGGAGAACATGAGAATCTTGATGATGTAGGTGATGAACCATTAAGGGAGGCTATGAAGAATATTCCGGTGGGAGACATCAAGCCAAAAGATGATGAAGATGATGTACAAGTCATTAACCAACCTTCTTCATCAAGTGTGCCACAAGATGGTGAAAAAGATGGGAGAGTAGAAAATGAAGATACTCATATCTCCCATGAGCAAATGGTGGTACAAGCACAAGATGTTGATGCTCCACAACCTCCTCCTCAAGTGGTCAATAGAAGAAATACACCTCTCCTACAAGATCATCCACAAGATCTCATCATAGGGAGTCCATCAAAGGGTGTAATGACTCGATCTCAAAAACTTACTTCATTTATTACTCATCACTCTTTTGTCTCTTGCTATGAGCCTACCAAGGTAGAAGAAGCTCTTAAAGATCTAGATTGGATCAATGCCATGCATGAAGAGTTGAACAACTTCACTCGCAATGAAGTTTGGACTCTTGAAGAGTGACCAAAAGGTGCAAGAGTCATTGGAACAAAGTGGGTGTTCCGCAACAAGCAAGATGATCAAGGTGTTGTTGTGAGGAATAAGGCAAGACTAGTTGCCAAGAGGTTCTCTCAAGTTGAAGGTTTGGATTTTGGAGAGACCTTTGCACCGGTTGCAAGATTAGAAGCCATCCGTATCCTTCTTGCATATGCATCACATCATGAAATGAAACTATATCAAATAGATGTGAAAAGTGTATTTTTAAATGGCTTTATTAATGAACTAGTCTATGTTGATCAACCTTCCGGGTTTGAGGAGCCTAGATATCCTAATCATGTTTATAGGTTGTCCAAGGCACTATATGGGCTAAGCAAGCCCCAAGAGCTTGGTATGAGCACCTTCAGGACTTCCTCATTGAGAAGGGCTTCACCATTGGGAAGGTTGACACCACACTATTCACCAAGAAGCTTGATGGGCATATCTTCATTTGTCAAGTATATGTTGATGATATCATCTTTGGATCATCAAATGAAGACTCATACAAAGAATTTGGTGAATTGATGTCAAAGGAGTTTGAGATGTCCATGATTGGTGAGCTTACATTCTTTCTTAGTTTTCAAGTTAAGCAAATGAAAGAAGGCATCTTCATCTCTCAAGAGAAATACACAAAAGATCTTCTCAAGAGATTCAAGATGGATGAATGTAAGCCAATCAAGACACCAATGCCTACCAATGGACATCTCGACCTAGATGAGGAAGGTAACCCGGTTGATCAAACTCTCTACCGTTCTATGATTGGTAGCTTGTTATATTTAACCGCATCTAGGCCTGACATCATGTTTAGTGTGTGTATGTGTGCTAGATTTTAAGCTAGTCCTAAGGAAACACATTTAATTGTCATAAAAAGAATCCTTAGGTATCTTAAGCATACACCAAGCATTGGTCTTTGGTATCCCAAAGGAGCTACATTTGAATTAATTGGCTATTCTGATTCGGATTACGCCGGATGCAAAGTTGATAGAAAAAGCACATCCGGAGGGTGCCATTTGCTTGGTAGATCACTTGTGTCTTGGTCCTCCAAGAAACAAAATAGTGTGGCTTTGTCCACCGCCAAAGTGGAATACATTGCCGCGGGTGCTTGTTGTGCACAAATTTTATACATGAAACAAACTTTGCTAGACTATGGTGTAGTTCTAGAAAAAGTACCTTTTTTGTGCGACAATGAAAGTGCGATAAAACTTGCAAATAATCCGGTTCAACACTCTCGCACCAAGCACATAGATATCCGCCATCACTTTCTAAGAGATCATGTTGCTAAAAATGATATATCACTAGAAGGTGTAAGAACCGAAGATCAATTAGCGGATATCTTCACTAAACCGCTAGATGAGGCTACATTTTGTAGATTGTGGAATGAGCTCAATGTGCTTGATTTGAGTAACTTCACTAAAAATTGAGCTTGTGTTGTCCCTTGCATTCATTGTAATATACAACACGTTTAATTTTTGGCAATGCATATAAGGCTTGTCTAACATGGTTAAGATAACCGCCGAAAAGCGTGTGAAGAAGCTTAACCTTGGATCAAACTTGACAAGCAACTAGATTTACTTATAAGTATTGCATATGCATGAATGTTGTTTTGTCGTTTTGTTCCATTTGCCCTCTTATTGCCTATTTTCTTAAAAAGAACAATAGCTTTTCTTAAAAAGAACAATAGCTTAAGGCAAAATATTTTGAAAAATATGAGGGTTTGAGAGAGGTCACTCACATCAGTCCCAATTGGTGTTTATTTGGATCTTATTCAAGTTGGGACTTGGTTGGGAACAGGCAGCGCGAAGGGACTTTGAAGATTTGCTGGAAAAGGTGCACCGGACGCTGTTGTCCAGCGTTCGGTCAGTTCATAGGAGGTGAACTGCTGCTGAAGGAGTGACCGGACGCTGCGTTTGTGCGTCCGGTCAGGAAGGGATCCAGCATCCGGTTGTTTGGAGAAGGAGCAGGCTATACTGACCGGACCCTACCTGTGTCCGGTCATGGACCACCGGATGCGTCCGGTCACGTTCCAGAGGAATTGGACCTCTCTGGAATCGACCGGATGTTGGGTGGTAGCGTCCGATCTCTACCACCGGAGCGTTCGGTCAGTGGATCTTGCACGGTCTTAGGACTCTTTTCCGTTTCCTTTCTTGTCGTGTTGGGGGACCTATTTATTTCAATCAGCCATACCTATTCCGCCGTGACCTAGCCCTTGCTCGAGCCATCATCGCCACCGCAGCTCTCCCACGCCCAAGCCATCGTGCTGCCACAGCCGAGCACCTTGCGCCAGCCACGCACGCCACCATGCCTCCCCTGCCTGTGCTCGCCCCTGCCTCGCTTGCCACCGCGCCGCCGTAGAGGAGCCCGCTGCCAAGCCTCTCCGTGCATCCAAGCCGCCGCGCACCCTCCATGCCAGCGCCGTCGTTGGCTCCCCAAGCACCGAGGGTCTTTCAAGGCCATTGATCCAAGCCCTAGCCCTTCTCCTCGATTGCTTGGTAAGGACTAATCCTTGTGTTGAATTTACCTTGCTTGTGACCTAGATCCATGGCAATGCACTGATTTCAAATCATTCAGGGCTTTCGATCTACCCTAACCCTAGTTGGTTTCGAGGTTCCCCGCGCGACGTCTTTTCTTTTCTCTAGATCGCTAATCATCAGGTAGCTTGCCCATCGTCTCAATTTCACACCTACATTGCTTGCTTCCTAGGTATTTCGCATCTATTAGATATATTATATTTATTCGTATATCCATCTATTCTATCGTGCAGCGAGTCGGTGCCATTGAGGTTCTTGTGGCAGTTGGCAGTCAACTTGGAGCCAAGCTCGTGAGTAAGGATCGAGGCCAAGCCTCGGGAGTGTCAGTTTGACAGTTGATCTTCATTAGCGGCAGTTCATCCTCTTGTCAGATTAGATGGCTCGCACCAAGAACGTTGGTGGTGGCCTAGGTGATGATGATCGGAGGCCCCCGCCTCGCCAGCCTATAGGATCGAAAGGCAAGGCAACGAAGCAGGTGACATCCAAGAAGCACAAGTACCCCGACGTAGAGACAGCGAGAGCAGCAGGTGTTGTAGAGGCTGTAGAGCGTGCCGAGAGAGGAGGCACTCGCAATGGTGTTGTCATAGCAGATCCACAGCTCACACCAGCATAGAGGGTAGCAGTTGAGGAGGTTGAGCATTGTCATGGTGGTCCACCTAGGACTATCATGATGGTAGGACATCAACTGGCTATTGAGGAGGCTCGACCTCAGGGGGAGTCCCAGCAGGAGCCATAGTAGTAGCCCCCACCAGCAGAGCCCCAGCCAGCTTAGGACACTTAGGAGGGCCAGCAGGCTGAGGAGACCGAGCCAGCACCCCAGCTACGCCGCTCTAGTTGTACCAATGCTACAGTTCCACCAAGGCCAACTACATAGCGTAGGGGTTCACACCCATCGCCCAGACCACAGGGTCCGCCTCCAGTGGTACACCTCAACTTGAGGGCCACCACAGCCAGACAAGTTCGCCAGTTGAGGTTTGTTGAGTTCGATGTGTGGTTTCCTCCGAGGAGGGATGAGAGAGCAGCAGAGGGGTTCTACACGCCGCTCTACGAGGATTTCTATAATGCCTATCTCAATAGTGGGGCAGTGTTTAGATCTCAGAGAGTCTACAATTTAGAGTCTATTGTGGTAGCAGCTGGAGAGCACATCCACCCCTACTTGTCATATTTGCCGGGGCTCGCAGATCTGATTGGCCAGACAGGAGTATATGTACCATCTTGGGTTTGGCAGTTTTATGCTTCACTCTACGTTGATCCGCATCACAACTTCATTCACTTTGCATTCAATGGTAGAGATTACAGGGTGATGAGTTTCAGGGCCCGGGAGATACTGAGACTATAGGATCAGCCTGTCAAATTGCATGAGGTATGTTATGGACAGCAGGAGCCTCCTAGGCATCCTCATGGAGGGTTGGTGCCCCCTATAGATCTAGTGCGACATTGCTTCAAGGAGCCCTTTGGTGAGGGGTCGAGCAGGAACCCCAGTGACCTGACTCCTACAGCGCGAGTGTTAGAGGCCATTATTAGGAGGACACTGCTTCCTAGGTTGGGATATAGGGAGGGTCTGACTCATCTATAGCTCTGGCTCCTTAATGCCCTGATGCAGCAGACCGTGTTCAACATTTGGGACCTCCTTCTATCAGAGATGGAGGATACTATTGCTAAGGGCTTCAAGGATCACAGATAGCTTCCTTATGCACATTGGGTCACATTCTTGATGCTCAAGTGTGTGCAGGTTAGGACCCCTGAGTTGGTTATAGAGTACAAGGCTGCCACCATAGAGTTTCCTGCATATAACATGGCATAGAGGATCAGGCACAGCACTCTTTCTAGAGTCAGCAGCTCAGTAGGATGAGATCATTAGAGGCATAGCCGCTACAGAGGAGGAGCAGCTTGAGGCACAGCAGGGGATGACCGAGTCCAGTGATAGTTTGAACGATGACTATCTACCGATTCCTCAGATGCCTCCACGCAAACATAATGCAGAGGCCGGCAGTTCTAGCTCAGCTCCACCAGCACCATAGACGGACCCCACATTGATTGCCATTCTTGAGCGAATGCAGCAGGATTAGGCACGACAGGCATAGGAGACTGCTGCCAACTTCGCACAGTTCCAGGCTCGTCAGGATGAGTTCCAAAGGCAGCAGCAGCTTCTCCAGCAGCAGCAGCAGCAGATGCATCACCAGTAGTTACTCATGCAGCAGCAGCTTATGGGATTTATGCAGCATGTAGTGACATCACTTGGGGCCCCACTGCCACAGCCTTTGCCCCAGCTTGCTCAGCCTGCCACCACTTCGACGACTCTAGCCATACAGCCCAGTGGGCCTCAAAGTCAGGGATAGCCTCTAGCTTAGTTTGCTTCACCTATAGTTCAGGTGTCCCAGTGGTTGTCCTCACCGGTGGTTGCCCCGCAGTTCACTCCATATCACACGGGCTTCTCACCGGAGCAGTCACCCTCGCTATTTGTGCCTAACACGTCAGTCTCTAGGAGTCTTGGAGCATCTTTCAGCGAGCTGACCGGCACGCCTACACCGCATCATATGCATACCGCCAGTCCTTCTACAGCAGCCCCAGTCATAGTGACTACTCAGAGGCTCCTCTCGTCTATCGCCTCTTTAGATCCTACGACAGACGTACTAGCAGCTTCATAGGCAGCACCAGCCCTAGCTCAGACCCAGACCGCTTCAGCGACACTTCCTGCCATAGAGGGTCAGTCAGTATAGAGTTTAGGGTCAAATGATGATGGTGCCTAGTTCCAGCTTGCCCAACGTACTTCAGCACCCGACTCATCCGCTGCAGCCCCGCCGATCGACCCTTAGGTTTTGGTGTTTGACGCCAAAGGGGAGAGGGTTCGAGTATGTAGACTTAGGGGGAGCGACTCTCAGGGGGAGTTAGTTATCTAGTATTAGCTTATTATATACATTTGGAGTTTTATCTGTGTGATACACTATTACTATTCTGCATTCGTGTGTTACTTTCATGCATACTGTTATATCTATGTGATAGTGCTATCTACGTGATTGTGATATATGACATGTGTGCTCGCTACTTTACATTATTTATATGTCATATCACTTGTGTGATGCTCATTTACCTTTGCTTCCGCATTTATACTCCGATGCAAATGAGCTTTGTTACTCGTACTCATGCTTAATTCATATCCTTTGAGTACATTGTGTTGGCTTGGGTTATATAAGCTTGACTAACACTTTTGTTCTTATCGATAAAAGCTTACATGAACCAAGCCCGTCAAAAACCTCACTCTTTCACATACTCGAGGTGGTATTGTCATCAATCACCAAAAATGGGGAGATTGAAAGCATCTAGGCTCCTAGTTGGGTTTCGGTGATTAATGATAATACAAGATTACTATGACTAACATGTGTTTTGCAGATGCAATTAAGTTAGGTCATGGTAATGGAGATCAATTGGGCAATCAAGGTGGTCATGCCCCTACGATGGAAATCGTTTTGGTTTTTAAAGGATGGACGACAAGGTTAAGAATGACTAGTTCTAAGTGTTGATTGCAGTTGGAGAGACACTTAGAGTAGTTTAGGACTTTGTTTTTCCTTTGGCCATACTATTAAGGGGGGTATGGACGGGTAGCTTGACCTAGGTGAGTCTAGTGAGTTAGGTGTGGTGCACACTTATTAAAATTAGCTCTAGGTAGCTCCTATGAATGCCTAAGATCCTTTGGAGCAAACTTTATTCACATATGTTCGAGAGTTGGAAGTGAATGGAGGGTCAAATGCTGACCGAACGCTGGCCCCGGTGCCACCAGACGCTGGCCGCAGGGTCTGGTCAGTTCATTTGATCAGCAGTCTGCGTTCGGTGCGACCGGACGCTAGAGAGGTCAAGTGACCGAACGCGGAAAGGCAGCGTCCGGTTGACTCTAGTATGGTTCAGAGAAGGGAATCTATGACCAGATGTGTCTGGTCAGTACTGACCGGGCCCTGAGGGTTCAGCATCTGGTCGAGTCCAGTAAGGTTCCAGTAAGGGTTTAATGCGACCAGACGTGTTCGGTCAGTGCTGACCGGACCCTGCCAGCATCCGGTCATCACATTTTCACTGGTTCGTGGGTTGAACTGACCGGAGCGTCCGGTCAACATGACTAGAGTGTCCGGTCACCCTGCAAAAGCTCATAACGGTTCGTTTTTAGGCTGCCTTATAAATAGAAGCTCCACTCATGTGTGGAGTCACTTTTGCTCATTCCAACAGCTGAGAAACACGTTTGTGAGTGCCAAGAAGAGCAAGGTCCTAGTGAGGTGATTGAGATTTGAGAATCCAAGAGAGTAGCCTCATTAGTGAATCAAGAGTAGTCAAGTGTGCATGCATCTTCTCATTAGGCTTCATGTGGTCAAGTGAGAGTTTATGCTTGTTACTCTTGGTGATCGCCATCACCTAGACAGCTTGGTGGTGATTGGGAGCTTGGAGATCACCCGGCGGAGCTTGTGGGTGACCCAACTCAAGTTGTGAGCGGCTTTGGGTGATTCGCCATGACGGAGTGTCGAAGAATCAACCCATAGAGAGCACTTGATCCTTGCGTGGATCAAGGGGGAGCTACACCCTTGCACGGGTGCTCCAACGAGGACTAGTGGGGAGTGGCGACTCTCCGATACCTTGGCAAAATATCGCCGTGTTTCTCTCTCTCTCTTTACTTTGAGCATTTACTTTGAGTATATACTTTGAGCAATTCAATACTTGTCTTTACATTCATAGAATTGCCATGCTAGAGTAAGTTTAGAACATAGGTTGCAAGTCCTTTGTGCGTTAGTTTGATAGAAACACTTTTTCTAGGCACAAGGGGTTAATTGGGCTATCCGTAGGATTTGATTATTGCAAGAAAATTTAGAATTATCCCAATTCACCCCCCCTCTTGGGCATCTTGATCCTTTCACTGAGCATGGAGGACATCTAGTCAATCAGGGAGAGCCTGCTGCCGCACGCACGGTCAGTGTCAGAGCAAGTCTCCGCCGAGTGGGTGATGGATGTTCTCCATCAAGACATGGCCCGAAGCATATGTGGAGAGTATGCTTCCGAGCCTACAGATAGCACGAAGCCTGGTTCGGGGGGGGGGGGGACATCGCCTTGGCCCTAATCGAGCCGAACATCGTGCTATCAGGGAGCGAGCAGCCTACGCCTTCGTCGATCGCACCGTCAGCAGATGCCGCCAGGCTGGTTTAATACCTTGATAAATATAAGTAGTTAGTAAATGTAAGAAGTTTAAGTTCATGGGGGAGGGGAACCCCTATGTAAAACATTCGTGTGTGTTTTAATGACTGCAATCGGTTTTTGTTTTTGTGATGAAGTTGCTCCGTTCGGGGAAGCTTGTTCCCTTTCGTTCCTTAGTTCTCCCTTAGCATAATTTTGTTTTAAATTTCTTTCTCTCTCATACCTGCCCGTTTGTTTCATAGGCTACAACTTTATGAGCCCGGGGCATGGCCCATGCGGCTCGGCCGGTCGTAGCCATAGGAAAAGGCGGGGTGCGATCAGTCGGAATGTTCTAAAGCAAAGTTACATCAGGTAAATCAAAGGAACGAACTACCCTTTTGTTCGGGTAGGAAGAAGTTTCTCCATACGAAAGTAAAAGAGTACTTAAGGTAAAAACAAAAACAGAGGGGTAGTAGAGCCCCCTAGTGGAGCCCCTGGGCGCCCCGAGCCGAAAAGTATTTGGGTCGGGGTGCTCTTATAGGAGCGTTCGCTAAGTAAAGGTAAGACTAAAACTTTAGGAAAAGAAGAAACAACATAGCTATTCTAAGGTCCTCGGAGAGAGCGTCGTCATCGTTGTCCTTCAGTCGGTAGGCTTCTGGTCAGATCACTTCATCCTTTAGTCATCTAGATCCTTGCCCGCTGCGCCCCTTCTTCGGTTGTTGCTTCCTCGCCTTTTTCTTCCCTTGGCCTGTCGGTTACCTCAGCAGGCGCTTGAGGAGCTGGCAGTCCTTGTAGAGGTGTTTGACGGGGTAGTCGTGGTTGGTGCACGGGCTCTCCATGAGATCGTGGAAGTGGCCCAGAGGGTCTTGCTGGGGCTACATGCCTACATGATTGGCCGTGGTGACCGACGCAAAGTTAGCCGGTTGGCGGCGATCCTTTCTGTTCTTTTTCCCCTCTGCGTGGAGGGGCCCTCGTCTTGATCCTGGCGCTTGGCCTTACCTTTGTCATGGCCTCCGTTGAAGCACGGTGGGAACGTCGCTTGCTGGAGGTGTTGGACAAAGGTCCGTGGTCCCAAGCGATCAGGGCTAGGACTCCGGTCGACGCTGCGCGTGTCTCGGTTTGGCCCAAGCCGCGCATAGACAGGCAGTCAGCATGGGGCGGTCGTCAAGTCGAGGTGAGGTGCCATTGCGGCTTCCTGTGCCACACTCTGTGGTTGTTGCGGTGATAGGGTGTAGTGCCCCATCTGTTGCGTCCCTGTTCCCTGGACGGGGAGCGAGGTCATGAGTCAGCGTCGCAATACGGAGCACTCCGCTTGTTGAATGGCGGCGGTTTCCAGCAATGCCCAGAGGTTCTGGTGGATCGCCCGTTCGTGAGGGTCGTTCAGCTCGGGCAGGTCGCGCAGGAGCATTGCCGCGGTGGCAACGTTCTGACTGGCCTGAGCGAACTGCGAGGGATTAGTCCCCCGAACCGGGACGTTGCGCTAGGGCTGACGGAAGCGACCCCGAGCGCCGTTCGCCAGTCTATACGCTCGGGACGCAGCATGGTGCACCAAGCGTGCTAGTGCAGACGATGGCTGATGCAGCCATCGTTGTCGCATTTCCTCCCCGTGCTTAGGTGTGAGCTCGGGGGTCTCCGCATGAGGGCCCAGAGGGGCGTGAGTTCGTGAGAACTCTGCTTCCATTGGTGGGTGACCTAGAGGGTCCACCATGGTGCACTCCTAAGACGGACGGTGGCTAGGTGCCATGTTGCCGATGCTGGAGCCGTCACTCTCGCCATTGTCATCCATGAGGTCAAAGAAATAGGTAGGAGCATAGCTCGACATTCCCATGAATTCGGATGTGAGAGGAGGTGGCGCGAGCATCCTTCGGAGCCCCCGAGTGTATGCGTCCACGGAAGACGCAAGGCCGTAGGGGGACTGGCCGTACGATGGTTGTGTTAGGGACAACGGGGTTCCACCAGGTAATCAATGGAAAATAGAGAATAGTAAGTACATAATAGCGTGTATATTACTCACAGCGGGGTTTGAGCAGAGAGTTTGCTCGGAGTGAAGCGTAGATGCTGCACCGTTGAAGTTGCGCGTCCCAGAGTCGATGGAGGATGTCCCTCCGACGGGTGCCGGGTCGCGAGCCTCCTCACGGAGGTGGAGTACGCCGAGTCGGTCGGCGACGAAGTCTAGGCTTCCGAAGAGGAAGGCCTGGGATGGCTCAAATATGGGTGGAACCCACATCCCGGTGGGCAAGAGTGCGGGAAACTCTAGCGAGCCGAAGCGAATCGTATCGTCCGAGGCTGCCACAGCAGGGGTGGCTGAAAAATGGGTCATCCGATGACCAAAGAGTGTTGAACGTACAACGTCCTCCCCATGGATGGCGGCAACTGTCGGTGCAAAAAGTGACCAACTAGTGAATATTTATAGTTTTGCTGTATGTTGTGATCGGAGGTGGCCTAGCACTCAATGACATAGGATTTATACTGGTTCGGGCAACGTGCCCTACGTCTAGTCGGGGTCGATCGATAACTTTATTCCTGAGCCTAGGTGCTCAAAGTTTGTAGTGGGGTTACAAACGAGAGGGAGAAAGATGGGGTGTACAAGAGGTCCGGTCGGCTCCGACCGGAAGGGCCGAGAGTGACAAGAACTTCACTATGAGCAAGGTGTTCGAGTGTGCGCTTGAGGAGTTGTGAACTATCGATCTAGTGAGTCTGAACTTCAAGAAGTCGACCTCCTTTGTTGGAGGGAGCGCATCCCCTTTTATAGATAAAGGGGATGGCTTTACAGGTGAGAGGGAGAGAGTACGGATGTTTCTAAGCCTTGTTGCCCACGCTGATGAAGACTGGATAATGGTAGGCGCCCCCAACACTGTTGATATCGCTGTAGAATGTTGGATGCGCACGGGAGGTCATGCTATCTTCTCCAGGAAGGATGGATGCCGGTACCTACAAATACTATTTGATGCGTAGTGGTATGTGAGGAGGCACGCTATGTTCACCTGGTACAACAAATCCTGGTGCCCATACCGCGATCGATGTCCAGAGACACGCGGGGGGCTTACCGTATGGGAGTTTTAGCGGCCCCTACAATACTATAGGGGGAGATGGTGGCTGTAGAGTACTGTTTTATGTAGGGTATGGTCCCTGGTACAATGGTTTTGACTTGTAAGCCTTGCCTTGCCTTTCTCCGCACGTCTTCTGGTTCCTACCGAACGGGGCACCCCCGGTCGGATGGCTCCAGTCGGCTCTGAGTGCGCCGGTCGGAGAAGAGCGGTGAGCAGGGTTCCCACGAGCCCCGGTCGCGGGGTCAGAGTAGGAAGCAGCGTTTTGGGCCAGGCCTTCCGATTGAAGAGACCGCTCAGAGACGGCTGGTGCCTGAAGCGAGTGCTCTGGTCGAAGAGGTGGGCCGAAGAAGTTGACGAGCGGGTGCTTGTTCTTTGGGTAGACCTTCCGGTCGGCGACCGGACCGCCCTTCCGGCCGGTTGTGTTTTTAGACTCTTGGGCCGGCCCATGAGCTACATGTTGTTTTCCTGGGCCGAGCCCGGACGTGGTAGCCGGTCCTCGAGGGACCCCGGGTTTATGAACCCGACACAATCTATCTCTAGTTTTTTCTCCGAATTTTTAGAAACAGAGAGAATTGTTTTATGGTTCAAAAAACATTATTAAATCTTTATAGAAATTTTATATAACTTTTAAAAGGATAAGACATCTGGCTTAATTAAGGAGGAATACTGTACTTTTTTTAATACTATATTGGCCCGTGCTAACGCTATGGGAAAAACCAAAAGATGATTTTAGTTTTTTTAAAAAGGAAATAACAATGTCGAAAGCCAAAAGCCTAAGATTAACATGAGAAAGGTGATAAACACCACATATAAACCCTGTACTTGCAGAACAAAATTCTTAAAAATATTCCAGCACACCTACATACATCATTTTAGCAATAATCATATTCTGTTCTTTTTCCTCCTCTCCAATGCATACTGGTGATAGAACTTTGTATTGCCATCACTCTTTGTCATCCACTGCCATCAAGGACCACTACACTGCCCTAAATTAGGACGGAGTATTAGGCAAAGATCTATCGGTTTGACGAAAAATATAATAAGCAAATGGTGTACAGTGAAAAAAAATAATATTCTTCAGTTTGACGAAAAATATAATAAGCAAATGACATACAGTGAAAATGGATGAAAGTTCTTAAGTTTGACGATAACTCATCCAATTTTATAAGCCACAGAAATTATGACAGGATCAACTGCATTCACTGGCTAGCAACTCCTAGCCGTAGAATTATATACTTTCTCCGGTCCATATTATCTGGCACAAGTTAGAATGACACGGTCTCCTAGATTACATTTTGACCATTCATTTGCTTTATATTATATGGTTTATGCTTATAAACTCATAATCATTGGATAGTATAATTCCTTACAAATCTAATAATATAAAGTTTGTATTATAATAATTAAAAATTATTAGCCTAATTATTGGTCAAAGTTTTTAAAGTTTAAATCTTGATATGTGTGTGCGCCAGATAAAATGGATCGGAGAGAGTATGTAACACAACAAAGGCTGAAAGGATCTATTTCTTATCCACAACATGGCAATCTCATCGGGCATTCAGGCCGCAGGAAATAAGAAGGCAGAGATCAAAGGATCTCACCATGGCTCAGCATCTTGTTGCGTATAGGCAGCACACGGCCGCAACTTCTTGTATGCGGCAAGCAACTCGGCCAAGTACTAACTACAAGAAACCAATGGCAATTATGAAAGCTATGATAGCATCATCATCAATCAATTAAACCAAACAACGGGAGGGGGGGGGGGGGGGGGGGGGGGGGGGGAGAAGAAACAATCTTGGCAACCAGATTACATGTTGGAGATAGCAAAAACAAATTACACTGTATAAGCCTATCGCCTTGACACTTCAACTAAACCAACCTTGATTTTCACCAAGATTCTGAGTTTATGAAATTAGAACAAAGCTGCATGCTTTTTTTCATGCATGCTTAAACATCTTCATGCTAAGGCAGTGTAGATAGACAGCCACAATCATTACAGGAAGCGCCAACGGCACAAGTAGACAGTAATACCTGAAGAATTACGCAGTGCCGGCCCTAGGGGGGGGGGGGGGGGGGGGGCAGGAGGTGCGATGGCCGGGGGCCCAGCCAGGATGGGGCCCAAGCCCAAGTATGAAGTGTATACGACCCCAAATATATAGTGCAAAAAAACGAAGCCCAGACTTGCAACGTTGCAGGCATGTCTGCAGGCCCGTTGGCCTCTTTTCAGCAGGAGGCCAGGAGTCGTCGGCCTCTGTCTTTCTGCCCTTTTTTATCACTATGCACTCACGCAGACTTCCGTCGATGGCCGATCGACTCGAGCCGCTCAGACTTCCAGGACCAGGACAGTCCGCAAACGGCGAGAAGCAGGCACGCAGCACCGATCCAGACGCAGCCCCGCAGCGCCGATCGAGCGATCACCACGCGAGGCAGCCGAGGGCCCAAGGCAGGGCTCGACGAGGACGACGAGTCGACGACATCTAAAGATTTATCTTGGTTATTGCCTTCTGCCCTTTCTGTGATTTATGAATCTTGGTTCTCAATCAGTTCATGTCTAAATTGTATAGGCCCTAGGGTTTTTTTCCTTGTTCAAATTTTATCTAGTACTTTGTACTCATATAGTCATATTTTTCTTATAATTTAGGTCAGGTGTAAGAATTTTAGAATGTTACCTAAGAAACATTTGTCAGGGGGCTGCAAAAAGAAAACGGAAAAGACAAGAAGAACACTTTGTTCAGTCACAACAAGGTGCTTTAGATAAGTTTTTTCAGTTTCAAGTAGTGTTGTGCGTGATGACAACCCTATAGATGCACCTAATAATCAAGAAGAAGAGCAACAACAAGTTAATGACAATTTAAGTGAACAAGTTGATGCTATAGAGAATGAAAATTTACAGCCTTCCTCTCAACCTGAAAATTCAATTGATGATGTGCAACCTTTTATTCATGATGTCTTTGATCTCGGAACTTGGGAGAATCTTGATAATAAGGGTAGAGATATTTTGATTAAAAAAGGACTAGTGAGAGAATTGAATCTTGAGTTCCCTGTAGATGCTCACAATAGACATTTTTCATATGCTTACTATTCCAAAAAGTTAAGCAATGGTGAGGTGGTTGATAGAAAATGGTTGGTTTACTCTAAACATGTGGACAAAGTTTTTTGTTTTTGCTGCAAATTGTTCAAATCAGACCAGAACAAAAGTTTGGTAGCACACGATGGATTGAGGGACTGGAAACATCTTAGTTTAAGACTCAAGGAACATGAGAATAGTGTTGAGCATATAAGAAACATAAATACTTGGAATGAATTTAGGCTGAGGTTGAGCAAAAATAAAACAATTGATGATGATTTGCAACGAGAAATTGCAAAGGAGAGAGAGCGTTGGAGACAAGTTTTAGTAAGAATCATTTCTGCTGTCAAGTTTCTTGCTAAACATAATTTGGCTTTCCGAGGGAAAAATGAGAAACTATATCAAGCTAACAATGGTAACTTTCTGGGCACAGTTGAAATGATGGGTGAATTTGATCATGTGATGCAAGACCATATTAGGCGGATTCAAAATAGTGAGATTCATCATCATTACCTTGGGCATAAAATTCAGAATGAGATGATTTCTCTTCTTGCAGATTATGTAAAACAAACTATATTAAAGATCATTAAGGATGTCAAGTATTTTTCTGTGATTTTAGATTGTACTCCAGATGTGAGCCATGAAGAACAAATGACTCTAATTATTAGGTGTGTGAATATATCGGGGAATGTTCCAAGGGTAGAGGAGTTCTTCCTAGAGTTTTTGAAGGTTGATGACACATCAGGATTGGGTCTTTTTAATGAATTAAAGAGTGCATTTGTCTCTCTTGGTTTGAATACTGATGATGTGAGAGGTCAATGGTGTGATAATGGTTCAAATATGAAGGGGAAACACCAAGGTGTTTAAACGCGCTTGCTTGAAATTAATCCAAGAGCACTATATATGCCGTGTGCATGTCATAGTTTGAATCTTACTCTTTGTGATATGGAAAAATCTTGTAGGTAAACTATTATTTCTTTTATATGTTATATATTATTTTCATATAATATGTCATTATTTGGGATCTTACTATTTGTGATATTTGAAATCTTGCAGGCAAGCTATTTCTTTTTTTTTGGCATTATCCAACATATATACACCATGTTTGCAAAATCTACCAAAAGGTGGAAGATTTTGGTTGATAATGTCCCAGGATTGACAGTTAAGTCATGGTCTAATACTCACTGGGAAAGCCGAATAAAAAGTGTTCAAGCTATCAGATTCCAAACTCCTCAAATAAGATCAGCTTTAATAGCGCTAAAGAAGGCTTCAACTGATGACCCAATGTCAGTTAGTGAATGTCAATCTTTGGTGAGTGCACTTGAGAATTTTGAATTTATAGTTGGTTTGGTTATCTGGCACAATATTTTATTCTCTATAAATAAGGTTAGCAAGAAGTTGTAATCTAAAATTGTGAGTATAGATGCTACTCTCAAACACATTGAAGGTGTCATATCATATTTTAAGAAGTATAGAGATGAAGGGTTTCACTTCTAGTATGGATATAGCAAAAAACATTGCATCTGAATTGGATATAGAGCCAATATTTCCTACAAAACGTCAACGAAAGAGAAAGAAATATTTTGATGAACAAGATGACCAAGACGAGGAAATACAACAGTCTGTTGTGGACTATTTTAGAAGAGAGTACTTTCTAGTTATGATTGATTCTGCAATTGCTTCATTGACCAGTAGATTTGAGTGGATGATAGCATTTGATAATGTTTTTGGGTTCTTGTTCAACTCAGAAAATTTGAAATCCTTGGATGAAGCTGGTCTTTGGTTGCGCTGCAAGATTTTTGTGGAAAATTTTTCTCATGATAACTCATCCGATGTTGAGATCATTGATTTTTTTTCAGAATTAAAGGTGTTGCAAGTGACTTTGCCAGATTCTTTGATGTCAGCGCCAGAGATTCTGAAGTTTGTTATGGATGCAGATTGCTATCCAAATATTTCAGTTGCCTATCGAATTCTTTTAACTGTACCTATGACTGTAGCTTCGGCCGAAAGAAGTTTCTCAAAATTGAAGTTGTTGAAGAACTATTTGAGATCAAGTTAGCACAACGGAACATCCATAAACCATAGCAAAAAAAATTAAATAAATAAATGGTACCGTTAGCTAATCCGATGCACCTAATTTAGTTCATATTCATATTAACAAGTTAGCACAAAAGTGAACAACCTATACTCCAATGTCAATCTGCAAAAGAAATACAAGTAGACAGTAATACCAATCGTTTTGGATGGCACCCAGGAATCGATTTTCATATGGTGGAAGCAGCTTGGACACGATGGCAACGTAGAAGAAACACACGAACAATGTGATCCCAAAAGCAATGAACGCCGACCCGATCAGCTCATCTCTAGCAAAATGCATCCCTGTATTCCCAATCTTTTGGTCTCTGATGTGCAGACCGGCAGGGGCAGACCCAATAAATCCTGAAAAAAATATCGGAGTTAGTAGCTACCATAGTTGTATAATTGAGTCAGATACGTTGTTTTTGGGTGCTCGGTTTCGCACAGTAGAAAGGGAAAGAAAGGGGGGGGGGGGGGGGGGCATGCCCCCGGTGGGTGCTCGTAGCCGACAAAGACCTGCCGTAGGGCGGCAGCGACGAAGAGGTGGACGCGGAGGCGGGACATAGTCCGCTGCCGTGGGCCGGACCCGGATGTGGCGTTGGTGTGGTAGGGGGAGGCGGCGGCGGTTGCCGAGGCTGGAGGAAGGAGGACACAGAGGCGTTGGCCAGCAGCGCGGCCGCCTCTGCCGGTCGTGGTCGCCGCCAGCGCCCTTGTCCGTCGCGTCCAGACCCTAGGTGAAGGCCGTCAGCGTGTCCTCGGCGATGTCGCGTCCAGGGTTGCGATCGACGCTGGCGATGTGGCCAGCCGGTAGTAGCCGTGGGCGGCTAGCAGGAATCCTCGGCTAGCGCTAGCGGCCTCATTGGCGGCGTCGGCGTCGGCGTCGTCCTTGGCGCGTTGTTTTTTTTCTTTTTTTTAGCCAGTGATATCAGGATTCGATCGTGGGTAGTTTTGCGGTGGACGCGGTTGACGCGCCTTGAAGCCTTATGATCGGATTTGATACACGTAACCATGGTCGCAGGATTGCGTCGAGGGGTGTTTATTAGCCCTTAATTTGAATGAAGACATTTTTATGGGTGTAATTTTTTTAGCGCACTATGGTTGGTTGTCTCGGCGGGAGACGTATATTTGGCTGGATCTAAAATAATTTGAATTGATCCCTAAAGAGGTGTAAAGGACTTTTTCCATTCCGAAAAACTGGCGCGCCAAACATTCAGCCCATCGAGCCCTAAACCACCACTGAATGAATAAAGGGAGCCCGTAATAATTCACGAGCAGGCCGAGGCCCAACAGGCAACAGCGCGTCCAGAGCCCTCTCCAGCCGGCTCGGAGCAATCGATCCACCAGCCAATCTTTGATCACCCAACCGGTCTCCTCTCCTCGTGCTCGAACTCGAACCCAAACCAACAACCATCTCCTCGGCGGCTCCTCCCCGCCTCTCCCTACCACCATGGCGGCCGTCGCGCCTCCGCCCGACAACCTGGACCCGCCGCCGGCCACTCCCCCAGCCGCCGCTCCTGCCGCCACGCTCACCCCGCCTCCCGCCGCCACCTCCACCCCGCCAAACCCCTCGACGTCCGCCCCCCCGGCGCCTAGCCCAAACCCTAACCTGCCCCCCGCCCCCGCTTCCACGCCTCCGGCGGCAGTCGCGCCGCCGATGCCCCCAGCTCCGGTCTCCTTCGCCGCCATCTTCCGCCCGCTAGGTGCCCCGGCGCCACCGCCGCCGCACCAGGTCCTGCAGTACGGCGCGGTGCCGCCGAACCCGGGTTACCCGATGCAGCCGCCGGGCGTCCCCGTCGTTATGCCTCCGGGCGCCGTGCGGCCGCCGGCCATGTACGGGCCGCCCCAGCCGGGAGCATACATGCCGCAGCAGGGCGCTGCGGTGCCCCATCCCGGTGGGTCCTTGATCTCCAAACTCCGTTAACCTCTGCGACACCGCGACTTGGTATTAGTTAGTTAGTTAACGATGACGAATCTATGCCTCGCCCACTATTTTGTATCCGGTGTTGTTTCTCAATTCTGAACCTTCAAGGTGTACATACCATGAGCTGCGATGTTGAGGATCTATTTGTGGGTTTCGGGAGAATTGAGAGGATTTGTGCAATGGACCTGGGAAGGGTGTTGGTTAGCGTTTAGAGGTGTGGTGCTAGTGCTTTAGAGTTAGAGAAACTGGGATCCGCTCGCTTGATAACGATGACCGGATATTTCTCTGCTACAGCGGTGGTCGTGCCAGCCATTACTCCCCACAGCGAGAGGTGCCGGCTCATGTTTGATTCTGCAGCTCTAACTGAAGCTCTAGATCATTTGCTCCCTCACTGAGTGTGGTATGCCGAATGTTTGAATTTGAACTGGTTTTGTTTACATTGTCTAATTGATTCACATGCTTTAGCTCGTCTCACTGCTTAATTAGGCTCAGTTTCTTTATGTACTTAGATGCTTCAGCTCTGGGTTGTTCCAAAAACTTGCTAAGGTATCATGATTTTCTGCCGTTTAATTTTCATATGCCGGCTATATCTTTTTGTTCTGCCTTCATATACATTTCGTTGTTGATAAGAAGAGTAGATTAGTGACATATTTGTCTGAGCTCTTATTACCTGAGTAGTGCATTGCAATGGTGTGAGCTATACCAAGTTTCTCAAATAACCAATACAAGTATGTTATCCTGTCCTTGAGGTTGAGAGGTAAGGCCAGCTTTGCTTAGCTCCCTTTTCATTTGAGCAAGATATTGCTTCTGTCGATGTTCACTCTGGAATTCTGAACTGGCAAGATATTGCTTATCTATTCAGTTAGCTCTTATTTGTTTATGGCTTTCGGTATCTTCTGTTTACTACATTCTCTGATTCTATGTGTTATGAGGTATCTTGTGTTTTACTTGGTGGGTATACCTACTAATGTGGTTGCATAGGTGTCATTTGTCTGTCTCTGCAGGAATGCCTCGTTATCCTGCACTGTATCCTATGGTTCGTCCAGGTTTTGTTCCACGTCCAATGCCGCCGCCTGGTGTCGTGGCAATTCAACGACCACCAATAATTTCTGGGATCAGGGCTATTCCTCCTTTGGTAGCCCCAAGTGCCCGGCCACCTACTCCAGCTGTTACGCTGGCTGATAAACCGCCAACTGCAGTTTATGTTGGCAAGATTGCCCCAACAGTAGACAATGATTTCCTTCTTTCACTTCTTCGGGTATGTCTTCTTTTCTCCTATATGTTTTTAGTTGTATGTATGGAAGGGTTGATTTTTTTCCCCTTTTATCAGTACCATTTCTATTTGTAATTTAGTAGGTAACTCTACTGTAGAAAAGTCTGTCTAATGTTGGACCATGTTCAGCTTTGTGGACCTGTCAAGAGTTGGAAGCGTGCCCAAGATCCAAGTAATGGAAAACCTAAAGGTTTTGGGTTTTGTGAATTTGAATCTGCTGAAGGCATCCTTCGTGCGACACGGCTTCTCAACAAATTGAGCATTGATGGTCAGGAACTGGTGGTATGTATCATTGCCTCTGTCTTCGGTCTCAACTTTATTGGTGAAAAAAATGTGTGTTAGCATTTAGTTTTTTTTTTGGAAGAGCTGGGCGTGACATGGGAAGTGACAACTGTTTGCAAGTACTCCCTCCGTTCCGTTTTATCTGGCGCCAACATTAGTATTCCACATACCAAGAACAACTTAATCCAGCTTTGTTTTCTATATTTAGTGGAGCCGTTATCAATTGCATGCAGCAAAGGGAGGAGAAGCAGGCCAATGGAATTACAGATCAATTATGCATGCACGCATGCATGGAGTGGGAAAAGCGAAAAAACGCTGCGCAACTGCTGCATACCATTTAATAGGAGTGCATGTTATGGTGCTACGCCAGATAAAACGGCCATTCTCAGAAACTAGCTTACGCCAGATAAAACGGAATGGAGGGAGTAGTTGTTTAGCTTGCATATTCAATATCTGTTGCCAAAATTAGTAATAGTCTCTCATCATGTCATGATCATGTTGTGGTTTCTTTTGGATTGGTTCAGGGGGCAACTGAGATACCAAAGTTCGGGGTGAAAATGGATCGGAATGGATAGTGCATTCATCATATTTGTTTCCAGATTTAAAAACGAATACTAATACAGTTTCGCATATCATCGGATACCGACACCAATCAAATGTTATACAAATGCTCATTGCTTTAGTACTATACGTAAGCCTAGAAGTTTTCCGTAATATAGTACTATACGAATGCTCATTGAGTTAACCTTTCTTCATCCTGTCGATGCAATGTTAATTTTCTGTAGGTTCTTAAACTAATGATAATTCTATATAATGCATCTGTTCCATTTTCTATACCAGATTAATATAAATGATGCTACCAAGGAGTACCTGAAGAAACATGTTGAGGAAAAGAAGAGAGCACAAGAGAAGGCAAAAGAAACAGAAGATGCAAGCGGTGATGGAACTACAGCTGTTGCTGACAATGAATCATCAAAACCTGTCCCTGATGAATCGGATAAGGAGACAGGAGATGCTGGAGATAAGGACAATGAAGAGAACACTAAGAAATTTGGGATTGTTACTGATGAAGACTTTCAAGCTGATAAAGACGTCGCAGAAAAAATAAGCAATATGATTGAGGAGTGGTTAAAGACTAGACCGCCACCCCCACCTCCGCCTCCACCAGCTCAACCATCTGCTGATAGCTCTGGCGTAGATAAGGCAAAAAATGGTACTGGGTCCTCTTAATTATGGTTACTTCATTTTGCCCAATAATAGCATTTTTTTTCTTTAATATATTTTATTGCAATTGCAGATTCTAATGATAAGAATAATGCTGACACTGATAAAAGGGCAGTTAATGATACTGAAAGATCTGAAACTGCCTCTCCTGATAGGAGGAAGGATAGAGAGCATGATAAGGATAAAAGGGACAAAGACCTTGAAAGGCATGATCGTGAACGGGAACGTGAAAGAGTACGGAGGGATAGAGATAAGGATCACAAGCATAGAGAAGCTGATAGGCTATACAGGGATCGCCTTAAGGAGTGGGAATCTAGGGAGAGAGAGAAAGAATATCAGAGATATAGTGAAAAGGAGAAAGAAAGAGACAGAGAACATAACCGCAGAAGGGAGATCCTGAAGCAGGAAGATGATAGTGATGAAGAGGATAATAGGAAAAGGAAGCGAAGGAGTAGTAGCTCACTTGAAGATAGGAAAAGGAGGAGGCAACGTGAAAAGGAAGAAGATTTGGCAGATAAAATAAGGGAGGAAGAGGAAATTGCAGAAGCAAGGAGGAGGGCTGTAGAGTTGCAACGGCAAGCAGATGAAACAGCTGCAGCGGCGGCTGCAGCTGCTGAAGAGTCTGCTACACTTATGGAGGTTGATGGTGGTGACGAAAAGGAAACAGATGCACAAAATAAGCCGGCTGTTGTGGAGGCTGATAACATCCTGAGCTTTGCTAATGGTGTTGGTGCTGGTAAGTGTGAATGTGTTTTCTGAGTCTTATCACATTTCCATGTTCCAGTTTTATCCTTTTCTTTTTTTCTCATTGGCCAGGTGGACTTGGTAAGGAAAATAATGGTGAAGAAACAAGCATGGCACCTGGTCAATTCGCTGATACCAAGCAAAACAGCAATGCCCCAGCAAAAAAATTGGGTTTTGGTTTGATAGGCTTGGGCAAAAGGACATCTGTTCCATCAGTTTTTGCTGAAGAGGATGACGAAAATAATGTTGATAAAAGCATAAGACCTCTAGTACCTATCGATTACTCCAATGAAGAATTACAAGCTGTACAGGCTAATTCTTCTACTGGGGCAAATGTCGCAGCAGCTGCCGAGTTTGCCAAGCGCATCTCAGTTTCTAACTCAAAGGAAGAGAAGGCTGACGCCGAGAAGGATAGGAATAGGAGATCCAGTGAAGGTCGTCCTAGTGATGAGCGAAGAGAGAAGCTACATGATCGCGAGAAGGATAAGCCCAAGTCAGAGAACAAGAAGATTCTGGATGCAAAGCAATTAATTGATATGATCCCAAGGACAAAGGAAGAGCTTTTTGCCTATGATATAAACTGGGCGATATATGACAAGGTGAAATCAAATTCATTAACTTGCATTATTTTTAACTTGGAAGCTGAATAGTGTTGTGTTCTTTCATCTGTTCTCAAGCATTTTTTTTTCACTACTTAGCACATGCTTTTTTTTTGTGTGTTTTTAATCTTCCTTTGTGTTGGGGTAATTAATCAAATAACAGCAGGTGCTGTTTCGATGAGTTTCTGGTTTGCATAGATTTGTAAACCACCCTAAAACATGTGGTCGCGATCCAGTTGTCTTCATTCTGCCCATGATTCATGACCAATTGATTAAGTATTAGCTGTTAAGTTACCATGGAAGTTGAAACACATATTTTTTGTTTCTCGCCCCTTGTATGTGTTATTATACAATTTATCTTGTTGCGCATGTATCCCTTTTGATTCTATTGACGTTATGATTTGTTCTTTCTTGGTGCAGCATGAGTTGCACGAGAGAATGAGGCCTTGGATTTCAAAAAAGATTATTGAGTTTCTTGGCGAGGAGGAATCAACTTTGGTGGACTATATTGTTTCCTGCACCAAAGACCACGTTCAGGCAGAAAAGATGCTAGACCTCCTACAGTCGATTTTGGATGTTGAGGCTGAGATGTTTGTCCTCAAGATGTGGAGGATGCTGATATTCGAGATCAAGAAAGTCGAATCTGGACTATCAGGAAGAGCAAAGTCATGAAGCTAAGCCTGTTGCCTTGTATGACCTCTGATTTACATTACTCATCAACTGTGATCACGCTTGTAAGGTCATACTGTGCTACAAGCATCAAAAACCATTTTTAGTGACGCTGAGTTGATGGTTTTGATTTTACTCTTCCCTTGTAGAAATGTATACGAGAATCCATGAGATACTGTGCGTAATTTTTTTGATAGATTGCATAAATGTGTTTGGCGACGTTCACATGCGTCAACAGCCTACTTATGCTTAACTTGTTCTCTGGTGAACGGCGAAGAATGTCAATGCTGGCAGTAGCCACAAGTAATCCCTAGTCATACATTGTGTGTGTGTGTGTGTGCAAACTCTCTTAGAAGATGTTCATATTTCAGTTTTGCTTACCTACTGTAGCAGTATCGTGGAGCTCTTCGTAGTTGCTGCTGTGCAATAAATTTGTAGTTTCTTGCTCCTCTACTTATGGCTCATTTTCTTGCGTTGTCTTTTGAGCTTGTCTCTAAGCATGTGTTTTGGTTTGGACACAACTAGTGTCGGGATATTCCATTCCTCCTCACTATAGTCACTCCGAGTCTAGACGTATGTATGATGAATTGATGACAGTCCATCCTAGAATCATTCCATAAAGAATCAAGACGTGGAACTATATCGAACACACCTCGAGTCTAGGTAGAACTAATTAGGGAATATTTGGATACCATGAGCTAATTGTTAGTTAGCTAATTCTAGTTCAATTAGCTCTAGTGCAGGTGCATCCAAATAAGAGGGATAATAGGTGGATAGCCAAATTTCTGACCAGTTGTTAGCCAACTATAGTAAATTTAGGCTAATTTTTAGCCTAACTAGTAACCCATGTGTATCAAATATGCTCTTAGCGAAACTTCCTAAATAGTCTAGTAGCAACTACAATTTCTTCTTCGTACAATACAGGTTTGTTCACTGCACAATCAATTAATTAGTGAGCTATATTTTATTTTGAGAATTGCACAGTGCAACAAAGACCTCCACAACATGCACGCACACTCATCCTATGATATTTTCTTCTATATATTTTTCTTGAGGGTGTCCTTTCTTTCGTTTTAAATATAGAAAAATGTCTTCTCAGATTAATGTAGACCTAAAATCATTGGGTGATATTGTGTCTTAGCCCATGAAGTTTTCTTGTCGGCCCGGCCCATCACTCCCAACCTGGTTCGTCGCGCAAGTTGCCTCGTGTCTCCTCTCCTCCCTCCGCAGCACCTCGCCGCCGCGCGGCCGACATTGATAAAGCCCTAAACGGCTAAACCCACATTCTCCTCTCTTCTCTCCTCCGTCCCTACTTCCCACCCATGGCTCGCTTAACCCCAGCCAAGTCCAAATCAACCAGGAAGCCCAAGCCCTCCTCCTCACCCTCCATGGGCGCCGCGGCGGAGCCGGACGCGATGTCGCGGCGGCGGCCGAAGCGCGAGAAGTCGGCGGGCGGCGGCGGCGGCAGCAAGAAGTCCAAGTCGGGCGGGAGCAAGAAGGCCAAGTCGGGCGGGTTCGAGTCGATGGGGCTCTGCGAGGAGGTGTACCGCGGGGTGCGCCACAAGGGGTACCGCGTGCCCACGCCGATCCAGCGCAAGACCATGCCGCTCATCCTCGCGGGCGTCGACGTCGCTGCCATGGCCCGCACGGGCTCCGGGAAGACCGCCGCGTTCCTGGTGCCCATGCTGCAGCGCCTCCGCCGCCGCGACCCGAGCGCCGGCGTCCGCGCGCTCATCCTCTCCCCTACCCGCGACCTCGCGATGCAGACGCTCAAGTTCTGCAACCAGCTCGGCAAGTTCACAGGTGCGCGGTACCCCTTGCGCCCGTAGCCATGCCATGTGCCGTTCTGCACGCTCTCAGCTTTGTACATGTAGCCATCATGATGTGAGTTGTGTTGTTTTACCAATTGAGATTTTCTATATGGCACTCTCGTGGTGCAATGGTGAGACCAGGTCGCGGGTTCGAAGCAGCCTCTCCGCAGATTTTGCGGGGGAAGGCTTGCCTCGGTTTTTCCCTTCCCCAGACGCCACTCATGTGGGAGCCTCCGGCACTGGGTCTGCCCTGCCCACTCTCGAGATGCATAATTCAGCGGCTTATATTGGGCTGCTTTACTTGAGATAGCACAGCCTAGCATTTTGGGTATATTGTTTTGTTTGTGCCCTTTTTGCAATGTTGGGCATCAATTTTTATGTTTTCAGGGTTGCGCCTTCTCAGCTCGAAATGTTTCATTAATGTGGAGTAGTGACTTTGTTTCTTCCCCTCATTTTGTAGACCTAAGAACCAGCATAATTGTTGGTGGAGATAGCATGGAGAGTCAGTTTGAGGACCTGTCAGAGTGTCCTGATATCATAATTGCCACGCCAGGCAGGCTCATGCACCATTTGAATGATGTCAAGGACATGACTCTTCGATCAGTGGAATATGTTGTGTTTGATGAAGCAGATTCCTTATTCAGCATGGGGTTCGCCAAACATTTGCACGATATTCTGAAGAAGCTAAGTGATACAAGACAAACATTGCTCTTCAGTGCCACTTTGCCGAGTGCCCTTGCAGAGTTTGCAAAAGCTGGTCTGCGTGATCCACACATTGTGAGGCTCGACTTGGACAAAAAGATCAGTCCTGATCTCAGGCTTGTGTTCTTCACACTGCGCCAGGAAGAGAAGCTTGCTGCCTTACTGTATTTGGTCAGGGAGCGCATCAGCTCCGAGGAGCAGACAATGATTTTTGTTTCAACCAAGCATCATGTGGAGTTCTTGAATATTTTGTTCAGAGAAGAGGGTTTAGAACCTTCCCTATCCTATGGTGCTATGGATCAGGAAGCTCGTATGATTCATATTTCAAAATTCAGGGCAAGGAAGACCATGCTACTTATTGTGACAGATGTTGCTGCGAGGGGCTTGGATATTCCATTGCTGGATAATGTAGTGAACTGGGACTTTCCTGCAAAGCCTAAGTTATTTGTTCATAGAGTTGGTCGAGTGGCTAGACAAGGTAGAAGTGGAACAGCTTATACATTTGTAACTTCAGAGGACATGCCATATTTGTTGGACCTACATCTTTTCCTTTCAAGGCCTCTTAGACCTGCTCCAACAGAGGAGGAAATCCTAAAAGACATGGACGGTATAAATATGAAAATCGATGAAGCTATTGCAAATGGGGAATCAGTGTATGGGCGATTTCCTCAAACCGTCCTTGATCTTGCCTCTGATGGATTAAAAGAAGTTATTAGTGGATGTACAGAGTTGATAGCATTAGAAAAGCCATGTGCTAATGCTTTCCGGTTGTATCTCAAGACTCGTGCTATGCCTTCAAAAGAATCTATCAAAAGGGTAAAAGATTTGCCTCGTGAGGGTCTTCATCCAATTTTCAGGGATGTTGTCCGGTCAGATGAGCTTTCAGCTCTTGCATTCTCAGAACGCCTGAAATCATTTCGGTAGTTACAGCAGCTCAAAAAACTTGTGTTTCTTGTATTTGTTCAATATGTGTCATCTAATGGAGGAGCTTCTTTAACCTAAATCTATTTCCAGGCCAAAGCAGACTATTTTAGAGGCTGAAGGTGAAGCTGCTAAAGCACGAAATTCTAAGGTAACACAAACCTCTTTTTTTTGGTTCCTTCTCTGGTATCATATTCTTAGCCTATTCCCCTGCATCTGCAGCAAGCAGTCGCTACACAGAATCACTAAATGCTGATCCATGCTGAAAAAATGATGATTCTGATTCACAGTATGCCAGAAAAAGCATTATTGTTACTGTTTTCATCTTCGCATGTTTGTAGGGTTCTAATCAATGGCTAGATGTGATGAAGAAGAAACGAGAAGTTCATGAGGGGATTATAAATTTAGTTCACCAAAAGAGTTCTGAGGATCCAAGGCCAGCGGTAATTTCCACTCTGAAAAGTTATTCTTGTTTGTTCTATGAACCCTAGCAATTTGCTGACAACCATCTGGATATGCAGTACTGGCAAACCTTATTATCTGGACACCATTTAAGGCATTGTGGCCTTTGCTCGACTAGATTATCAGCTCACGGCAAACATATTTGAAATGCTGGTTTGACAATTGACAATAATATTCAGTTAGAGGGTCGAGTACTTAATATCTATAATTGAACCTTACAGGATGCACTTTGGCATGCTTTATCATATAAAAAGCTAAATGGGATAATCAATTATTCCAGTCAAGGTGTTTACAGTCTACAATAAATTAACAGAGTAATGGAAGAATGCATTTCTTCAAAAGCTGGTCAGCATGCTGTCATTCACTCATTTGCATTGACTCAGGGTTCCTAAGACTAAGATTTAACTGTTTCCTTTCTTGTTTAAGAAATAATTAATTTAGATAGGTCATAGGTAGGCCTCTGTATTAGTTGGGGTTGTCATTGTTTAGGAAGGAAATAAACAGCGTAGAATAAGTTGTACTTATATCTTATGTCCTCTTTACCTGGACATGCAACATCTCCTCCTTCCATCCTCTCACTCTCAGTGGTATTAACCCCGTAATCTTGTTTTTCAGCATGTGTTACAGTGTTCTGCATATGTGCTTAAGCATAGTTTCTAATACGCTTCAATGTTTTTTACATATACAATTAGCAGACCGGCAAGCAATGTCTGTCTGTTGATTTATTTGCATCCTTTATTCATCTCTCTAAGATGGTATCTCTAGTTTGGCTATTCGAAGTTAGTACAATGAAGAATGTCAGTGGACAACAATTAGTCTAATATGTTAGGTATGTGCCAACTGGATCCATATTTAAAGAGCTTGCTAATTGTTATGAATTAGTGACTATTCAACAAAATATTATAGAAAACTTTATTGTCAAAGTTCCACTTCGCGCAGACAAACTATGCTCCTATAGAAATGAACGGAGGGGGTACTCTTTTTGTTTATCTGCCAGTACTATATTAAAAATGGTTCTTTGATAATTTGCTTTGCACTCTCTTATTTTCATGCAGGTTGAAGAGGTGGATGACATTTCAAATTGGGAGAAAAAAGGTCTTCAACTTTTTACTAAATTATGTTGTGAAAAACTAATACTCTTTTCTTGTCTTCAATTTTGTCTGCTTTATTGTGAGCTCTGAAAGTATTTCTGGAGCTTCTGTATCATCCTCACTATCATATTGATTATACTCTTCGGTCATTTTGCCCATTCCAGAAGTTTGTGGCAAGAAACGGAAGTTACAGAGCTTTAGAGATGAGGACTACTACATAAGTTCAGTACCTCAAAACCAAGTATGCCTCGTACACCCTGCTTAAAGAATTACTCTTATGCAACTTCAACTGTACTAGAAATGTTGATCCAGTTCTGAACTTATAGTTGTAGTGTCTCAGCCTAACATTGAGTGATGTATTCTTTTTTGCCTCCTTCAGCATTTGGAAGCTGGGTTGACAGTGAGGGACAATGAGGGATTTGTTGAAAATAGGTATGCACTATATGATTGCCATTTTGAAGTTTGAGTGATTCATTTCCATGATATAGCAATTCCACAAAATGCCACTGATGAGTGTTTCCACTAGGGGAAGTAATGTTTGTTTGAAGTACAAGTCATATTACACTTCGAAAATGTGATTATGATTCTTCAGTGGATTGGTTTGTTGTTTAAATTGTTCATTGACATGTGCAATGTGTTCCTCTGGGGACCTGTTTATTGTTGCTTTGCTGTTTTATGTTGGTTATGTTTTAAACTGTCGTGAAAAGGGGGTTTTGAAAGCATTCCTTTTGGCAATCTTATTAAAAAAAAGGGGCGTACCCAATGCAGAGAGCTCCCGCTCTATGCGGGGTCTGGGGAAGGGTGTCAGTGGCAAGCCTTACCCTCGCCTGTGCAATGCGAGGAGACCGCGACTCGAACCCGGGACCTTCCGGTCACAGGCGGTAAGACTCTACCGCTTGCACCAGGCCCGCCCTTCTTTGGCAATCTTATTACAGTTTGGAAAATCGTTGAATCCAAGTTTTTGATGTGTCTACTTTTATCTCGCTTTCTCATGGATTGTTTCTTTAGTAGCTGTCAGTAATTTCTGTGGTGGGATGCAACAGTATGACTGTGTCTCCTGTTGTAAACGGATGAAATAACTGTTGGCAAGCACAAAATAATTGAAACTGTTCCACCAAGAAAGATTATCAGTCGACAGCAAGCCTATTGTTAATTGATCTTCCCATGTCCAGCCTATCAAACATATGCATCATTCAACAGTGCAGTAAACCTAATGCTGTGTAGGATCTGACATGCTCTTTATATGTTGTTGATGAAGACAGTACTTTGGATGTCAATGTTATTAGTTTATTCATGAATTCAAGTGCGGAGTCTCATCCCCCTTTTGCTTAAGACAAGGTTACTAATGTCATGCAGATTGGATGCGGCTGTTCTTGATTTAGTTGATGATGAAGCTTCTGGTATGCAAGCACAGAAAACTCGATATCACTGGATGAAGGTATATACTTTCGTAGTGACATATTGATATGTTAGACATATGGCATACTCATTAACATGCTTATTCTACTACTGCAGAACAAATTTGTCAAGTTGAATGCAGGGGATCGTGTCACTGCTACAGGAAAGGTAATCTCCTGGATGCTATGCGCTCAATAACGTTTTAAAATACTCCCCATACCAAATTATAAGACGTTTTGGCTTTTCTAGTTACATAGTTTTTACTTTGTATCTAGACATTGTAATCTAAATGCATGGCCAAAGGTATGTATCTAGAGAAGCTAAAATGTCTTATAATTTGGAATGGAGGGAGCAGCAGACTTGAATAAATTGACTAGCACAAGCTGCGTTTGAGTATCATTCATTTTGTATTTAGTGTGGTTCCCATTTGCTAGATTTTATGTTGTACCAGTTGAAATTTTGAATATCCTGGACCTTGTGAACAAATGGAAACATTGATTGTACTTTAAAAATACATATTGGGTTTGTTATAAACTATGCAAATTCGAATGTTATGCTCACTCAGAAATATAGAATTCACTAGTGGGTAATAGGCCCTCTGGAAGTAACATTGTTCACTTAATGCTATTTTTTGTTGTTTTTTTCTGGTAACAAGTTTTATGTCTTAAAGGTGGATTGAGATCTCTCTTACTAGCTCAGTGCTTCATGTTAAATACCGAGCATATTAGTATTTAGTACGCCGATATGGTATGTTCAGCATATATGTCTGAAAGATCAAATAGTTTAACTTCACAATTCTGAAAAAACCTTTCCTAACTTATGTTAGATTAAAACGGAAGGTGGTGCAAAGATAAAGGCATCGGCTACAGGGATGTATAAGAGATGGCAGCAGAGGACACATAAATCAGTCAATATTGGTGGGAAATCTGGCAACTTTGCAGAAGAGGGCACATCCAGTTCAGGTAACACTATTTCTGATTTTGTGTTGTAACCGTTGCCTTTTCTGATTTTATTTACTCTCGCAAGTTGCAATTCAGTCCTGATACGTTTTTTAAGCTTACTGTTTTTACTTTTTTATTTTCCAGTCTCTATAGATTTGGCATGAAAACATATTATCTGTTTTTTTTTTCTGACAATAGAAGTCCATTAAATGTTTCTGAAGGTTTGCTCAGTTGAGTGAATTAATTGTTGCCCTGTGCACTGCCTTAGTTCTCTTTTACAAGTGTGTTAGCATGGTTTGTTTCAGCTGAGTACTTTAATAGCACTGAACCTTGGTATGATGAGATGTATATAGAACACTGTCTGATGGATGCAACCTCTGTGCAGGCGGTTATCAGAGAGGCAACAAGAAGCATTTCGCGGGCCATGGCCGCAGGTCTATACCAAATGCCAACGTGCCTTCTGAAATAAGGAACCCCGAGCAAATGCAGAAGAGCAGGCAGCAGAAGGCAATGGAAATCACGCGGTTGAAGAACAAATCCGCGAAGGACGGCAAATTCCAGAACAAGTTCCAGAAGAACAGGCGGCCCGATGGGAACGGGAAAGGGAGGGGTAGCGGGAAAGGGACCGGAAAAGGGTTCAGCAAAGGGGCTGGTGGCAAAGGAGGGAAAGGTAAGGGCAAGGTGAAAGGGAAGGGCGGGAGGTGATTGATGCTCTTCGGTATTCAGATTTGTTGCAGAAGCATAGATGTTTTCGAAGCAGAATGGTGGTCTAAGATGATGGAGCGACACCACCTTTGCTGCTCACAGTTTTGTTTATTTGTGGCGGTGGGGGGAAATAAGCAAGACCATAGCGTGATAACTACTACTACTATGCAGTGTGTTGATGTGGATAGGGATCAGTGAAGAATCATGGTTCTCCTGACTCGTAAAATTCCTGTGTTTGCAAACAGACCAGCGGTTTTCTATACACGGTTGGCTAATGTCAGAGAGTGATTTTGCCCTGAAAAGTACTACTGCCCTAGGTCCTGAGTGGGGTGTCGAGCACCGTCGTTGTTGAGAATAAAGAGTTGAGAACACATGATGCCAACCGGTGTTGGTGTGGTCTCCAAAACCAAAACTATAGCGCACTGCGAGTGGTGGGTGACGCCGCACGCCGCAGCCGCTGCCGCTGCTTGCCATCTTTTGGCGTTGGCCCGTCGAATGGACGGACGCCGGCTGAGGTTCTCTGCGAAGTGACGATCCATTGCCGCCAAGCCACTCAGGCAACTTTTCCTCTTAGCAGAACGCCCTTTCTTTGTTCTTTTGAGAAAAGAAAACAAAGAGCATAGGCTAAAGATGATACTAGTCCTGTCTCATCTTCAACCATTAGCCAGCCTAGCTTGTAGCTTGGACTTGCGATGTGGTGCTTGGATCGGATTGGGTGTAGTGTAGTGTAGTGGGGGGCAGTAGTAGCTACGGCCACGAGCTATGGTTCTAGGTTAGCAAAAGAAACCTGATCGGTGGTCATACTTAGTGGATAGTGCGTGGCTTTGGAGGAATCAGGGTCACATCAGCTAGCAAAAGAAACAGATCAGATAGCATGGTGTGTGTGTGGCTACAGCTACAGCTCCAGGTGGGTGGGGCATGAGTCATGACATACACAAGCAGGCAAACATGCTCTCTCTTTTTAGTGTACAACATTTTAGCAAATTTTATCGTCTCTTTTTTCAAGTATATAATGGATTTGCTCCTCCTGAATGTTGAAGGTAGTTTTAGTTCATAGGATCAAAGATCTAACCACCTAAATATATCGTTTGTTTTAATCTTGTTATCACCTTCAAGTCATTCTCGTCTCTCCTACCTTCAAATCCTCACTCTTTTTATTTACACTTCCTTAAATGTCATCCAATCCTCACTTTCAAGTTACCTCTACTTGCCGCCAGCCTTCTACCACTGTGGTCGGCAGCACCATCAGTGGCGAAGCGTGGCTGCAAAACAAGGGGGACATTTTCAGCTAAACTGGACCTCACGTGTGCTATTGGGATGCATTTTAGTTGGATGCGGCTAAAAAAACGGCCGTGCGTAGGTTAGGCCACACGTACGGCCGTCTTCAACCTCTCGCTCACCACCCCCTCCCCTTCTTCCTCCTCGCCGGTGGTCGTGCTCCTCCCCGCCGCCGCCCCCAGCCCTGCCATAGCACGCTAGGGCTTGGGCGGAGCTCCCCCGCACCGACCTGGCTCGACCGCCTCCACCGCTGCTAGGGCCCCTAACCGCCCTCCAATCATCCCCACCGCCTGGCCGACCTTCCTCCCCCACCCAAACCTTTCCTTCTAGGCCCGCCGGAGTTGGGGGAGATGAGAAGGAGAGCCCACGGAACCCTAGCTTAGAGATCCAGGAGGAGGAGGCCTACCTCGCTCGCTGGATCCGCCATGGCTGCCGCTGGATCCGCCATAGCCACCGTCGAATCCAGTGGATCTGCCATGGGCTGCGTCAGTGGGGTGAGGAGCTCGGTGAGGGTGGGGGCGCAGGCGTGGGCGCGGGGAGGAGGTCGCCTGTCGCGCACGGGAGAGAGAGAGAGAGAGAGAGAGAGAGAGAGAGAGAGAGAGAGAGAGAGAGAGAGAGAGAGAGAGTCTTTGCCTTTTTTAGTTTAGTTGGTGGGCCACCTACAAAGCCCAATCAACCATACCTCTAATAGAAATAACCGAGCTCTCAATAAAGCCTGTTCATATTCTCCAATTCTCCAATAGAAACATACGCAACAACTGAGCCCTCAATAAAGCTGCACAGAGGAAGAGGGGACTAGAGCCTAGTTTCGCCTCCACTGGCCTCCTCCGCCCGTGAGCACCGTACCCTCGCTACTGCATTCATTGCAGTCACAACTCACAAGGGCATGTAAATACCCCAACCTCAATCCTAAATCCACTGGCTGAATTCTTTTTCTTATTTTGTTTTCTTAATTATGTATTTGTAAGATATAAGTCACCTTATGTGGAGTAAATCTTTTTTTTTCATTGAGAAGATGGTTGTATACATTTTGTAGAAACTTGCCTTTTGTTCTACTTTGTCTACTAAAATAGCGGCAAAGATTTTGACGTTCATTCGAAAAAAATCATTTTGTCGAAAACAAAGCATTATCGTATCATGCGTGTGCGTGACTTTGTAGCCCGAAAGAAAATAGCCAACTGAACCCTTTTATTTTGCCCTTTAGTGCAATGATACTGAAACGCCCATGATACTCGAGTAGACGAAAAACAAATGGTTTCATGGCACGCCGCTCGGTCCATTCCATCCTTTGAGCACGTAACGAGTGACCTGTTGGTGACGCCGGTAATCTAGGCGTGTAACAGACGCGGCCACCGTAGAAAACCGCGCTCCAGCACCGTCAGTGGAGGCGGCATGGCTCTCGACATTTTTATTTTTATTTCATATAGGAAAAAGGGTTGGTGGTTGATGGATGGAATATTAGAGAAGTGCGTGCGTGCGCTTGGCTTCCCAAAGTCTGCTCGTCGCGTGTCTGCCTTGAAATGGATAAAACTGCAATTCACAACGACACTTCTTACCTGTCTTTTCGAGGGCGTAAAACTGTCACTCTCCAGCTGAAGCCGCTTTGTATTGAGTGACAACGACATCAATTTGTGCAGTTAGGCGTCTATGGAAGGAACGGATATACTGTCTAGATTCTTGTGTCCAAAGCCAAGTCATATTAAAGCTCTATTTAGATCGAGCTAATAGAGCACCGCTAAGAAATGCTTTTAGTTGATCCAAAGAATCCTGCCTGAACTATCTATGTAATACCAATAAAAAGTTACGTACTTGTAGGCTGCTATGGATCCAAACAACCTCAATAGTACCACCTTACCATTTTCATTTCTAAGGTGTACCAGTGTTTAGGAAAGACATATTCAAAAGCATATGTATTATCTCCGTCCTAAAATAAGGGCACATCTCACATTTTGAGAAGGAAAACAATTTATGTTTAACCAAATATATATACAAAAAGTACTAATGTTTATGATACCAAAGAGATATCATTAGTTTAATCATGCCATATATGTTCATAGTAAACATTTTAGAGATACAAATGTTAATACCATATAAACAGTCAAACTTGAGATTTATTGACTCCTCGAAGTACGAGATGAGCACTTATTTTTGGACGCAGGGAGTATATGTGTAATGATAACGAAAGATCATGGGATCAAACTCACTCAATGCTCTTTAACTCCACTGAGTGTGCTCCCATCACATGCCTATAAACCCTAATTAGTGGACTCATTTACCTAGAGATTAAAACGGGATCGTCCGTCAAAAGTGGTTCAAAAGCTAATTGAATTAATCCGTATATGAATCTAGACATTTAATATCCATACTGAATTCGAATATGAATGCTCAAAGCTAGAGGACAAATTTATCTAGTTTAATTTCTTCATTTGAAAAAAAATGCTAATTCAGTTTCAGTAGTCGGGGAGTACCCATTTGTAGTTCAGTGTTGACAATTGAATTGCAATGTAAAGTCGTAGGTTGCAAGTTGGACTTTATCCTGTTAAAAAACAGGTCATACAAGAGAAACTGTATGGGTGTGACATAACTTCGAAGTTCTAGTGACTTGTGACCGTAGCCGCTTGCACACTTGTGTTCTTTAGATAGAGTCTTAACCTTGGGTCATCTGGTGCTGCTATATCTGCAAATCATCAAAGAAAAAATGAAAGGGTGTCTTGTCATCTAATCGAAAGGCCCAAATGGATACAAGACAAATTGAGGGAAGATAAGGATGAAAGGCACACGGTTGTCTCAACCGGTTTTCCATGGACGTAAAACTCTAGACAATAAAGAAAAAGAAAAAAGCACAGCCTTCAAGTCAGAGTACAGGAACAGAGACGTTTTGTCCTACACGACATGCCCATGCTCCCACAAGCCATTTCCATTCTGCAACGTGGCACAGCCCATTTTTTAAGATAAAGAAAGCATTATTTTGCTCCTCTTTTAAAATAAGGCTCTTCTTAGAAGGCGCCTGTAGCTGCAGCTACAACCCATAATTGGTAAGCACTTGTGTTTCCATTTTTGAGCTGCAAGTTGTTTTCCTTATGAGGACATTGTTGTTTTCCATTTTTGTCAATGCTGAACGAGATGATAGTCCACTGAGTGTTGCATTGTTATGGGCTGTGACCATGTAAGTTGTTAATCATCCCAGGATATTTTGCTCTTCTTCCCTTGCCCTGGAGATTTTTTTTTTATTTTTAACACTTTATGTAAACTAATTTTAAATCTAACATTGTTTTAATTTTTTCCCAAAACTAACACTTTTGACCGCGCCTAATTTTCTTGCGCGCCGAAACGCCTATGCCGCGCCATGCATGATGGCACGGCGAGAGGGATGACGTGGCGACGACCGGGGCGCTGACCGGTGACGTGGCAGGGTCTGTCGCGCCACCGATCTTGGCGCGGCAGTGAAGCGCCCTGATCGGTGGCACAGCAGAGCCGGCTAAAGGCCCGCGGCCCAGTCCCGCCTGCCTGCCGCGCCCGCCGCGCCTGGCCGCCTACCCGCCGCATCTTCACGCCCGCCGCGCCTGCCCGCCGCTCGTGCCCGCCGCCTCGCCTGCCCGCCGCGCCTGCCACCGGCCGCGGCCGGCCGTGGACGCACGCCACCTGCCGCCGCCCTCACTGCCGCACTGTACACCGCTCCCAACTGCCGCACACCCTTCTCTCTATCCCGTGTCCACCCGCCGCTGCCGCCGAGGCCAGCGCTCACGCCTCCCGGCCCGGTCTAGCGCGCCGCCGCCGCGAGGACGAGCGCCGCCGCCCCAAGATACTCCCCTAGTGTATTTGTTGATTGAATCGACATTGTTAGTATAGTAAGTTAATAAAATAAATAAAGTTAGTATAATTAGTAAAGTTAGTTAGTTTAGTTAGTATAGGCAATATAGTAAGTTAGTATAGATAGTAAAGTTAGTTAGTTTAGTTAGTACAGTTAATGAGTCTAGTTATACATTAGTTGTCGTAGTTAGCCTTGCATAGATATTAATATTAGATTAGTTAGTATAGTTATAGTTAGAATAGGTATTAATATTACTATGGACAGTACGTACGATGATTTCGATGAATTGATGAAGTTTCTTAAAATGCTTTTGTAGATAGATTGTTGTGTTAGAGTTCTTTACGGAGGAAGTGTTAGGAGAGAAGATGGTATGTTTGAGGATATGGAAGAAGAATTGGAATGGTTTGATGAACCTCCTAGCTTCAACGACCTTTGTGTCCGTTTGAATGCAAAGTTTGGCGATGATTTCATACTAAAGGGGAGTTTGATACTGGAAAGACTAGCGCACACTATGTCCTCATGTCCTTGCGCGACCCTGCTCACTGGTCCCGCTACACTAGGGTGCCCTAAGGTTCCAATGTGCCCATGGCTGAGGTGGTGGTGAAGAATAGGTACAGGATGCAGGGTGTCCAGGACGGGCCGTCCATTGACGGTGTTGGAGGCAATGAGCAAGAATTGGGGGTCGAAGGGGAAACAGCTTAGGGTAACATGGATTTGGACGGTCAGTTGACATAGGAGCAGTTTCATTCAAGTCAAGTAGGTTGTATAAGCAATGATTTCGATGTAAACGAGTTCGAACTGGAAGAGAAAGAGCAGGTGGAGGAGGATAGGATCAGTGATGTAGTTAGCAGTGATTCGGACGATTTAGATGGTGACCAGGGAGATAGACATGCTATGCCCACACCAGCTGATGCCATGCTAGTACCTGTTCATGGTATGACATTACCAATACCAACTGAGGTTTTGCATGCTATCTAGGCTCAGGGTAGACTAGTCACAGATTTGCCAGCAGATGATACCCCCTATGATTCATGGGGCAGAATTAGCGAAGCGCAACAGTATATTCCACCACCACCTTACATAGCGACTGAGCTTAAGCAACTAAGGTCGATGAACATACCTTTCAGGGGCGTTCCAAACTATAGGGATGTCACCATGATGGATATGACAGTTTATGACACCGATCTCCAGATGTGTAGAAAATCATTGTATGACCATGAGAAAGAAACCCTTAGGAAGGGGATGATATTCAATACAATGTCAGAGATGAAGCTCTTCCTTTAGGACTATGCTGTGTATATGCTATGTATAGTGTCACTCATTTGGACCAGGAGTTGAGGTACCACGTGATATGCAAAAATGATTGTATGTGGAGGTTAAATGCACGAAAGAGACAGAGTGATGGCAAGTGGAGGATAAGTAAAGTTGTCGAACCCCACACTTGCCTAACAAATAGGGGGAAGGAAAATCATCAACAACTCACTGCATATTACCTTGCCTGTCGTATATTGGGGCTCGTTGATGACAATAACGACATTTTGGTGTCTTCTTTACAATAGTCCATATGTAGATTCATTAAGTACGATATGAAGTACGGAAAGGCTTGGCGTGCTAAGCAAATTGTCCTGGCGATTCGTTGGGGTAGTTGGGAGGAAGCGTACAATAGGGTGCCCCGTATCTTATGTGCAATGCATTACTACAACCCTGGCTTGAAATGGTTTGTGGACACCGAAGGGATGTGTTTTCGAGACCCGTTGAGGCATGTCCTCTATCATGTGTTCTGGTCGTTCGCGCAAATAGAACATGCATTCCAGTTTTATTGGCTAGTCGTACTTATTGATGGCACTTTCCTGATAGGAAAGTACAGGGGCACCTTGATGATGGCTGCTGCTGTTGATCCTGAGGACCAGGTAGTACCCATGGCATTTGCTTTGGTAGAGGGAGAGAACAATGAATCATGGTCATGGTTCATGCGGCTTCTACATGTACAAGTGCTTGGCCTATCTCGCACTATATGTTTGATCTCGGACCGTCACCTAGGGCTTCTTAATGCTGCAACTGAGCATATAGATGGTGCATGAGACACTTTGCTGCTAATTTCTAGCGGTGTTAGATGAAGTAGGAGGTATGTGATAAGGTAAAGGCTCTATGTTGTGTATGTACAGAGCACCAGTTCAAGGAGACAAAGAGAGAACTAGACAAGATGGTAAATAAAGCGGGAAAGGCCTAGTTAGAGGCGCAGATGGAACAGAAGGCTCAGTGGACATTAGCATATGACAAGGGGGGTTTCAGGTATGGCATCATGACCACTAACTCCTCGGAGTCCTTCAACCATGTATTCACTGGAGTTCGATCATTGCCTGTGTCTAAAATTGTTGAGTTCTCCTTTCGTAAGTGCAATAAATATTTTGTCAAGAGGTGGGAACTTGCGTAGAGAAATATAGCTGAGCAAGGGTGTTTTGGAAAGGTCGGAGCAGAACATTTGAAGGAGGCCGAGGAATTGGCCAAGCAGCACACCGCTGAGCCGTATGGACCTGGCCGCCATATCTTTAGTGTACGGAGCAAGGGTGGCACAAGCTTGGGCGGCAAACGTTATGGTGGACGAAACTACCGAGTTGATCTTGAAAAGGTAGAGTGCAGTTGCAACGTCCCTCAGATCATGCATGTCCCTTGCTCTCATATGATCACGGCCTATAGGGTTCATGAGTATAACTATGAGGATCTGCCATATATGTCACCCTTGTATCTCTGTTTGAACATTGTTAGTATTTGGGAGATGAGCTTCGAGCCATACCTTGACCCAACACAGTGGCCACCTTATAATGGTTATGACTACGTGTCGCATCTAGATCTAATGAAGGTAGGGAAGGGTAGGAGGAAGAAGAAGCGACTCAAGGGGGACATGGACGCTATGAGAGGGTACGACGAAGATATGTATGGAGGAGGAGACTTCAACGAGACCCGTGGCAGGAATCTTTGCTCTGTTTTCAAAGACCCTGGTCACAAGGCTAGCAAAAATAGAAGACGAGGGCAGTAGGTCCATACATAGAAGTTCAAATTTTGTAATGCTACATAATGTTAATTTGAATACTCTAACCATTTGTTTATCAATTTGTAACAGGATAGCCCCTCCCACGCAGCACCAGTTGTACCCCCTTCTTGAGGTGGAGTACGATGACCCGCACCGAGCACACTTCTTGACTGACACTGACGCAGAGGTGCCCTTGCCTCCTTTGAAGGCCCCACACTGACGTTGGCTACACTCCCACTGTGTTGCCTACAAATCCAAAGAGACATAGGCGTCCGAGGGATTCTTACACTCCTGGGACTTAGTTGGTTATGGCGAACGAATATTGTCGTCTAAAACTTGTAGACTCATGAATCAATGAAAATGTTATGTTGCAACTTGTCAACTTGCGCACGGACTCCAATTATTTGCTTCATATTCGTTTCAATGCGTCATGGCAACACTTATAGTTGTTTACATCATCGATAGCAGCTCCCGTTCAATTGGAATTGAGGCTGTTCGGCTTCTATCTACGTCCAGGTCCTGCCGTGCCATGGGCCTTAGCACGGTAGAACCTGGGCTTAGGGTTGCGTGCCAAATGAGAACATCGATCTACCAAACATGCCACTCCGTGGGCCTTGTTATTTTACATTGATCTGAT